>NC_029772.3:103106242-103167749 GCF_000817695.3 Arachis duranensis | reverse complement strand
TCGTCAATCGGAGCTCCGTAGCTCAAGTTATGGTGGTTTGAAGATCAAAGAGAGTTAGGTTTTCTCTCTTCTCTCCTCCTCTTCTCAATTCAGCACCCCAACCTCTCTTTTAGGGTAAAAATGAGCTGAAATGCTCATAACTAATGTTTATATATGTTGGGTCTTGGGCCCACTTAGGCCCAATTCACTTATTTTTGTCCGTTGGCCCAATTTTGGACTAAAACCTTTAACATTAGCGCTCTAAATCGCACTTCAAATATTTCTACCTCCCCTAATTATAATTCCTCATTTCTTAATCTTATTTACTCATAATCAATTTTCTCAGCTGCAGTACCAGACAGGTCTCAGCCGGTACTGCCGGTTAAAATTCCACTGTGCGCTTTTACGCAGAAAACTATGTCTTCCGACTCGAAAAAATTCACTGAATCCAAATATCACATTGAAATCATCAAATTCCAATCGCCAAATCTTCCAACCATATTCGCTCCTACTTAACTCATTATTTAATTAATTTCGGTTAGACCGGGTATTACATCGGTGAGGACGAGGCTGAGCTGGCCACTGATTTTTGCTGGCAAGATAAGTTCAATTTTAGCTGAAATTTTTAATTAAATAAATCATCAACTTAATTGAAAAATCCCTAATTGAAATTGATTTTGTCCTAAATCAAATGAATTTGCCCTAAGCCCTAATTAGCTACCCTTGTTACTAATTACTGACTTACTGTGACTAAGGCTTAATTTGGGTAAACAACTTAATTAAGCTCCTTTTGGCAAAATAGTTTAAACAATAAATAGCTATATTAAAAATAACTCATAAATAAGTTATTTTGTGTTTGGATTTTTAGCTTTAGAAGTACTTATTTTATAGAAATGTGATAAAAAGTAGTAATATTATGAGAGAAGCTATTTTTTTAAACTTCTCTATAAGTTCCTAAATAGCTTCTTAGAAAGTTACAATTTGATTTTGAAAATTGCACCAGACATTAATACTAGTACTTTTCATAAGTCAAAAGCTCAAAAACGTTACTTTTGAAGCTTCCCAAATGGGCCCTAAGTGTATCTCCCATTGTTTCACTACGAGTAAAACTGAAAGGTCACGTAGAGAGTGAGAGACGTTGCTGCGAAAACTTGGCGCGAAGAAGAACGAAACGACGTGAGAGACATTGTCAAATCTGGAGCTTCAAATATAAGGGATTGCAAGTGGCATCATCGTGACTCCATTCTTCGCTGTGAATGACCCTACGATGAGGTAGATTTTGTTCATTCCATAGTTTTATGTACGTTGCCTTTGTGGACAACCTTATGATCATTTTGATTGTTTTAGTAGTGCACCATTTTTGTTGTTTGTTTTCTGCGCTTATAACTTCTTATTTATTCATTGTATCTTCCCTCTACTATTTTTTAGATGGATCGTCTACTTACATTTATGTATCATCACATGGGTGCCTTGAAATGGGGTGGAGACGGTAATGTGATATACGACGGGAGTTTAGTAACTGAGATACATAGAGTGAATGTGGAGACGTGCAGTTTATTTTTTTGTTGAGGGTTTATTTTTAGACTTAGATTACCCTGAATATAATGAAGTATATTGACTAGAACCTGGGTTAGATTTAGCTAAGGGTCTAAGAATGCTTAGGATGGATGCTAAAGTGATGAGGATGTGTGGGAACGCTATGAAGAATGATAATACTATCCATCTTTATTTTGCTCACCCTATTTATGTCAACTCTGATATTGTTGACGAAGATGTGGTGTCTGATGGTAGTAGTGAGAGTGTGTATGAAATCAATCCACCTGTTGATCATGTAAACGAAGATAAAGTGACTAATAAGATAGTTGGTGAGACTAATGAGAGGGAGAATGAAGTTATGAATGAGGTTACTGTTGAGGTTAATGAGTTGAATAAAGGTGTGAGTGGTGTTGTGAATGAAATCGTGAATGAAGTTGTGAATGAGGCCACTGTTGAGATTAATGAGTTGAATAAAGGTGTGAGTGTTGTTATGAATAAAGATGTGAATGAAGTGAATGAGGATAAAGACACAGAAGTGGCATCAGCTCCAGAAAAGGGTGTTAAGAGGGTTAGAAAGAGGCATCCAGGACCACCACCAAGTGGTTCACCCCCAACTAAGAAGAGCTTGTGAAACTGGACAAGCTGAAGGTGATTCTAGACAAGTTGATACAGTAAATGAAGCCACACATGAGAATAATGCTAATGATGCTAATAAAGGTGCTGATTTTGGCCATCCAATTGTGGATGACTTGATGCCGGAAGAAGTGGTTACAAAAAACACAACAGATAAACCTTTTGTTTCTATTTACTTAGAACATATCTCAATAAACATTGTATCATTGCATAACTTGGAGAAGATTCTCTCCTATCTTAACTAATTTTGTAACAGATAATGTAATACAAACAAATGAGAAGACAAATACAAGAAGAAATCTTCTAAGGCCTCAACCGTTTAGACAGAGAATTGTACCTGAAAAGGATGATGAAGCACCAAAGATAGAGGTGTCTAACCCGAATAGAGAAGATGGAGACAATGGACATGAGATATATCAATACGAGTCTAAAGAACTATATAACCCTCCTGGATCTGATGATGAAGAGGAACCTGTATTTCCTCAACATAAGCTCAACACACCATATGAAAAAATTACTCTGGAGTTGAACATGGAGTTCGAGATTATAGACCACTTCAAAACAGCAATGTAGAAGTACAACATACAAAATGGGAGACAGATATTCTATCTTAAGAACGAGAAGAAGAGGTGCAGAGTGATATGCTATGACCCCGACTGTCCTTGGTTGTGTTAATGTGTCAGGACCAACTATCCATCCTCATTTCAGATTAAGACATTTGAAGATGAACATATGTGTCCGAGAAGCAACAACAGTAAATCAGTCACATGTGTTTGGGTTGCTGAAGAGCTGGTGTCGAAGCTCAGAATCCATCCCAACATGTTATAGAGGGAGGCACATGAGATACCATTTTGACATAATCCCATTATATGAATGATAATTTTAATTTCTATAGTAATAACTATTTTTTCTTATTATAATACTGAGATTGGACATTTTTTATTTAATTTATATTTATCATAATATTTTATTTTGTTTAATACCTAATAAATTAAACGAAAAATAGTAATTTGGTGTCTAATTCTTTCTTTTCATTTTACTCCGTCACTGTAATCTAAAATAGCATGTGCAGTTATTCGGTGAAATTATACAAAAATCACGTTCTATAGTAGTTTTTGACTCCTTTTTCTTCCTATATCTATATATAAAAACCCAATCTATATAATAATCCTACGTCTATAACCTCCATCAAAATTTTTTTCTTCTCTTCAATATTGTGATACATTTAAAACATTCATCTATTAAACAACGAAATTTAATTAATTTTAGTATCACATGTACTCTTTCAATTACCGTCCTTGTTCTCCTCTCAAAAATAGCTTGCCTCGACTTGATTGCTCAAAAATATCATATGCATACTTCCTCCTTTGCGCCATTGTTTGTTTGTACTTCGATATAGTATGTCTTACACGGTAAATAAATGTGTAAAGATTTTTTAAAAAATGTTGGATATTTATTTATTTATATTTTTATTTAATTTATGCTGCAAAAAAAATATTTTATTTTATTTAATACCTAATAAATTTAGACTATAATTTTCAAAAATTTTCTTCAACATAGTTGAATTGAAATATTTTCATTGTATAATTGACAATTTTAATTTCTATAATAATTGTCAGCAATATCTTGTTAAGTTTCTTCTTTATCAAGTAATGTTTATAGTCTTTAATTTATCATCTCATAAATTTAGTATCTGTACAGATAATAAGTTCGCCTAACGTGTAACTTAAAAAAAAAAACAGATAATGATGTTAATATAATTTAATACCTAGTAAATTTAGATGACAAAAAAATTATATGTGACCCGATATATTTGACCATTTACATATATATTAAATCGTATTAACACAAAATCAAAGAGAGAAGTAAATTTTTTTTTTTGTAAAAAAAGAATTTAACAATGAATATTTTTAAAATAAATACAAATAAGAATTAAGAATTACGTCAAAAAATTAAGTATTTTTTAAAAATAATTTTTTAAATCAATAAACATTTTAAAAATTAAGAATTACTAAAAAAGTTCTTATAGTTTATTTTATATTATTTTATTAATAAAAAATAAAAAGAATAAAAAAACATGATAGCTAGTAAAAAAAATAATTGACCGAAAATATTTATCATATTTTATATATCATGATGTCATTACTTATACATGTATATGTAGTTATGTGGTGAAATGATAATGTTTTTTATTATTATTTCTATGTAAATGACAATAGCATAGTCATTTAAATAAAATTAGACACTCATATTACATACCATGTCAGAAAAAATAAATTAAAAAACTTTTAAATAGACAACAACATGGAATAAAAAATATTAATTTTTTTTTGACAAAATTTAATCTACATATAACATACCTATTTAGATTTGGCTATATAATAATATATCAACCTAACAGATTAGATTGGGACTAGAATGAGGAATATAAAATCTAACATAAAATATCAACGATGAACATTAAAACATATGTTTTCTTTAAAATTCTAACTCAAATCTAATAGCAAAGAGAATAGAATTAAAAAAATGGAAAATAAGAGAGCAATTTGGAGGCATTGAAAAAAGAGATGGTTATTAGTTATATTATTCTATAAATATTACTTAGAAGTGTCTTAAAATTAAAATACTTATTGAACAATTTAAAATTTTTTATTTTTAAAATATTTATAAATGTCAAAATCTCATCTTTTTTATAAATTTTTAAATTTAATCATTGATAGATGAATCCTAAATATAAAAATAATTTTACATATATATCCAATTATATATTGTTAAAACAATAAAAATAATTATTATTTATTTATATTTACTACTTGAATAGTCACAAAAAAAGCTAATTTAGTTTTCTATTTTTTTACTATTTATAGAAAAATGAAAGCTTTTTTATATTTAGATGTATATATTTTGATCTAACACTTTTAAAATATGAAGACAAAGATAAATGTCTATGACATTTAAGTATAATTTATTTTTTATAAATAATTAACTTATATTTATTTTATGTTTAATTTTTTAATAAGATAGATATATGTTTATTGTGTACTTTTATAATATAAAATATATGTTAAAAATAAAATATATATTAAAAATGAGTTATATATATAATATATGTATTTATATATAAATATATCTTACTAATTTAGTAGTTTGTTTACATATATATATATATATATATCATTTTTATTATTATTATTGAGAAAGGTCAATTTGGTCTAAGATTCCAATTCAATTAATTTAGAGTTTATGCAGTGTTGTGAACCAAGTAAAAGGAAACAAGAATAATAGCTAAACCAATAATGTCCTTATGGGATATATATATGGACCAACTTCATGACCACCTGCCCAATATTCCACCAGCAAAAAGCATACTTGAAGTATAGCCATATAATAAATAACAAGATGTGTTATATATATCTGCTTTCAATTCAAAAACAAAGTTTAAATTAAATCTTCAAGTCGATCTCGCAATTCGTTTAGTTTAAGAAGTGAATGAAACAAAATACTAAAACAGAAATTGAAATAATCAATACACAATTAATACTAAATTACGAGCAAATATTATTATTTTAGATAAGTATTTGACCAACAAAAATTTATATTTATATTTATTTAAATTCAGTGGTAGAATCTCATAGTAAAAAAGAAGAATAATGATCTTTTTAATTTTAATTTTTTACATATAAATTATATGTAAATTTTATTTTAGTCTTTTTTAAAATTTTATTTTATTGTATAAATATTTTTTGCCTCTTTTAATATTTTATCTAGTTCCATCCTTCTTTAAATTTACACATATAAATCAACACAATTTATATCTATATTTATCAAAATTTATACATATAAATTAATAAAATTTATTTATTAAAAATAATTTAATATTTATACTAATTAAATATTAGTCAAAATTGATAAAAATGTTGGTCCAAAAGTTTCTGTAAACAATAACAGTAGAAGAACTTGTGACTTAAAAAAACCTGCGCTGTCTCGTCCACTATGATGAATAACCTAGGGGCATTAAAATCTACCAATTAAGAAAACCTAGGGCATAAAATCCCTAGCTAAATAGCACCAGAGCATATGAACGAATCATATCATCATGATCTTCATATTGTACTAATGAATTATGAATTGATCAAGTGATTAAAAAGAACCTAATTCTGATTAATCTCTTTTTGTATTGCACGCGCCTTAATCAAAAGCGAAAAATGCGTGCATATACATGTGGCAGATTTATTAACCATGTTGTTTCACCATCATATCAGGCTAGCTGAACATTGAAGAAGAAAATTAAAGGTACTTCCTTCCTAATATGCTCTCTTAGCTTCAATTATAGTAGTGCTTTTTTAAGTTATATATAATACGAGTATAATTATATGATGATCGTATAATAATGATACGCATCTGAGTATTTAACTAAACTAATAAGAATCACAATTATTGATTGTATGTTTGGATCTCATCATATAGCTAGCTAGCTAGGAGCAATGGCCGCCAATCGAATCATGCTTTAATACAAAAAGTTGTGTGTTACATATATATTAGTACTTTTTTTTCCTTCCAGATTTTGGCATGCGTCGTGGTTCATGCTTAGAAACCTTCTTTTGTACACTACGGCGACCCTAGTTGTCTAACATATGCACAATGTAAATAAAGTGTGATATAGATATATAATATAATGTGATGTGATACGATATCATATGATACCAAGTGGTTAACTATGCGTTGCAGCATTATAATCATGATCATAATCGTAAGAGAAAGTATAGCTAGAGAAATAATGATAATTGTGAACAATCTAAACATTAGACTAAAAAAAATGTGAAATTAAAATTAAAAATTAGATTATTAATTAATTATTTAATTTTAAATGTTAGAAACAAGAGACTCAGAGAATAATCTGAAAAGTGTATTATTGAGTTGTGATCAAAGGTACAATATACAAAGGGTATTTATAGGTGCTAAATGAATCAAAGTAATAAAGACATAGAATCCTACAATTAATGTACAGATATACTATATAAATATAGATGATACTAATTGATTCTAATGATTATCTAAATTGATTCTAATGATTCTCTAATATTCCCCCTCAAACTCAAGTGGGAGCTAAAGAGACCAACTTGAGTTTGGATAACAAAGCCCGAAAACGAGTCGGGTGATGAGCTTTCGTGAAGATATCAGCAGTCTGATTCAGTGTTCCAACACCAATGAGACGAACAGCATCAATAAGAATATGTTGCCGAACAAAATGACAATTAATCTCAATGTGTTTGGTGCGTTCATGAAACACATCATTATGGGCAATCTGAATAGCACTGCGGTTATCACAAAAAACATCAGTAGGAGACGACTGAGGAGCACCCAGATCTTCGAGAAGCCAACGAACTGAGATAACCACAGCAGTGGTGTCAGCGAGGGCACGGTATTCAGCTTCTGTGCTTGAGCGAGCGGTAAAGGTTTGCTTCTTAGCACGCCAAGAAATGAGAGTGTCGCTAAGGAACAAACAGTAACCAGTAGTGGAACGACGATCAGTGGGATCACCAGCCCAATCAGCATTGGAGTATGCCTGAAGAGTCAAAGAGGAATGGGCAGGAAAATAAAGGCCATGAAATAGAGTGCCTTTGACGTAGCGAAGAATGCGCAGAACTGCCGAATAGTGAGTAGTACAAGGAGCTGACAAGAACTGGCTGAGAACATGAACTGGATAGGCAATGTCTGGTCGGGTGACAGTCAAGTAGACGAGACCGCCAACTAACTGTCGATAGAGAGTCGGATTATCCAAAGCAGTGCCATCCATAGGGGTAAATCGAATATTAGGCTCAATAGGAGTAGACTTAATGCGACTATCTGTAATCCCAGCGCAAGCAAGAAGATCTGAAGCATACTTAACCTGAGAGAGATAGATGCCATCATCTGTGGAGATGACCTCGAGACCAAGAAAATAGTTGAGAGAACCAAGATCTTTCATCTCAAAGGTATGGTGAAGTGAGGTCTTCAGATCAGAGATACCGTTAACATCATCTCTAGTAATGATCATGTCATCAACATATAAAAGTAGAAGGACAACTCTACGTTCGCTTTTACGAATGAAGAGGGCATTCTCATAAGAACTATAAGTGAAACCAAGATTGCATATGGTAGTGCTAAACTTGTCAAACCATTCACAAGGAGCTTGCTTAAGTCCATAAAGTGCCTTGCGAAGGAGACAAACCTTACGAGAAGGATAAGGATATCCCGGAGGTGGTTTCATATAGACTTTCTGTTTCAAGTCCCCATTAAGAAATGCATTCTTCACATCCATCTGACTGAGAGACCATTTTTTAACTGCGGCAATGGAAAGAAGAGCTCTAACAGATGTAAGGCGAGCAACAGGAGTAAAAGTCTCTTCATAATCAATACCATACTCTTGCATGCAACCTTGAGCAACCAAGCGTGCCTTATAACGGTCAATAGAGCCATCAGAGCGAGTTTTGATCTTGTATACCCATCTACTGCCCACAACTTCCTGATTAGAAGGAGGATCAACCAAATCCCAAGTATGTGCTTTTTCAAGTGCCTGTATTTCTTCCTGCATTACTTTTTGCCAATTTGGATTTGTGGAGGCTTCTTTGAATGACTTAGGTTCATGTTGATGAAGAATAGTAGAAAAGCAATGATAATCAAGAAGATGAGGAGGTGGATTTCTTACCCGAGAAGAACGAGTGAGAGGAGGAGGCATGATGGTAGGAGCGGGATCGCCGTCCGGTCTGGAATCATCAGGAGATGGAGAAGGCGGTGGAGCAGGAGCCTCGAGGGGTGGACTTGGGATAGACCCTGTAGTATCATCACTAGGAAAGAGATCAACACTTGGGTTAGTAAAAAACGGTGACGTAGTAGAAGGAATGGACTCAAAAGAGGAAAAACTAGAGAACATGTGATGCTCCTAGAAGACAACATGACGAGATATACGAATACGGAGAGAGATAGGATCCCAACAACGATAACCCTTATGTTCAGAAGCATAACCAAGAAAAAAAACACATGCGAGCCCGAGGTTCAAGCTTATTATGTTCATGAGGCTGAAGAAGGACAAAGCAGACACAACCAAAAATACGAAGGGAACTGTAATCGGGAGAAGTACGATAAAGATGCTCAAAGGGAGTAGTGTTACCAAGAACAGAAGAAGGGAGTCTATTAATAGCATGAACAGTAGTGAGAACAGCTTCACCCCAAGCACGCTCAGGACAGGAAAAGGAAATAAGCATCGCACGGACAGAATCAAGAATATGACGGTGTTTACGTTCAGCTCTGCCATTTTGTTGCGAGGTACCAAGACAAGAAAACTTGGACAAAGTACCCTGTTCAGCGAGAAAATTTAAAAGTTTGGAGTCATGATATTCCATAGCATTATCACGTCTGAAAATTTTAATGACCTTTGAAAACTGAGTTCGAACCATAGTGGCAAAGTTAATGTAAATCTGAGGCAACTCACAACGATTAGTCATCAAATAAACCCAAGTAAAACGTGAATAATCATCAATAAAGACGACAAAATATCGAGCCCCTCCCATAGAAGCGGTGGGAGCGGGGCCCCAAACATCAGAATGAATAAGATCAAAAGGAGAGCATGCAATAGAGGAATTATTATTAAAGGATAAGGCAGGTTGTTTTGCTGTGCGACAAGAAATGCAATCTAAAGACTTATTTTGAGCTTGACCTAAAACACCCGTAGAGATAAGAGGACGCAATTTTTGTAAGGAGCTATGGGCAAGACGACGGTGCCACATGTGAAGAGTAGATGGATAGGAAACAGCACAGAGATTTGTAGAGGGAACATGAAGGTTCTCGAGCTCAAATAAGCGTCCGACCTTACAGTCAGTCCCGATGATCTTTCCCGTCCGACGATCCTGCACACGACAACCAGAGATAGAAAAAATGACATCAAAACCGAGTTCAACAAGCTGACCGACAGAGATAAGATTAAAATTTAATTTTAGAATAAAATAAGCATTAGAAAGATGAATATTGGACTGTGAAATAATCCCGTGATGTGTTGCATGCAAGAGGGAACCTTTAGCAGTGTTGACAGAAGGTGCATTTGTAGTGGGAGACAACGACGAAAAAAGATGACGCAGAGGAGACATATGATTGAAACAACCAGAGTTAAAATACCATTTAGAATTACCTAGAGGGGTAGAAAGAGTAGCGGGGGTATTACCAGAAAAAGAGAGAAGTTGCTTAAGAAGTGTTTCAATATCTGATGGAGAGACAGAAGGTGTGTTGTGAGATGTGGAAGAGGTGGACTCAGTAGAGGCAGGCACATGCGGAGAGTTGTTGGGACGAGGTTGATACTTGTTCTGATCTGAACGTGGTGGTCGAGTAGGACAGGTAGCAATCAAGTGACCCGAGAGCTTACAATAATGGCAGAACAGTTTCGGGCAGTTGGAGCCAATGTGGCCTTTTTGTTTGCACTTACGACATTCAATAGAAGGACAGTCAGAGAAGGAAAGCCCATGCCGGTTACAGTTGCGACAGATTTTGCCCTTTCTGTCGGTGGCAGCAAAGACATTTTCACTTTTAGAACGAAGCAATCCCAAGCGCGTTTCTTCAAACTTGAGATGAGGAATAGCATCTTCAAGACTAGGCAAGGGATTCTGATGAAGAAGAGAAGCCCTGACCGGCTCATAGTCATCAGTAAGTGCCATCAGAAATTGGATGAGACGTGTCCGGTTCCGATAATCCTCATATGCCTTAACATCAGCAGGATCTTTAAAAACAGGCTCACAAGAGGTCAACTGATCCCAAATAATCTCCATCTGAGCAAGAAAATCAAAAACTGCTTGGCCACGTTCTTGCTTAAGGCTATGAAGTTCCTTAAGCAGTTGGTACTGATGAGAGAGATCATAAATACTGTAACGTTTCGCCAAATGATCCCATACCTCTTTAGCAGTTTAAAAACGCCCAAACTGTAAATGAATGCCAGGAGTAGAAGTGTTGCGGAACCAAGTGATAATCTGATGATTTTAACTATCCCAATCTTCCAATTTCTCTGCATAGTCCTTTTCCTTCTCAGCATCCTCCTTAGATTTGGAGGCACCATCTTTGGAGTTGTCAGTCACAGTTGGCTTAACAGGACAGGCAATATCACCAGTCACATATCGCCATAATTTGCGCCCTTTAAGAAATCCTCGCATAGTTTCAACCCAATGTGCATAGTTGGAACCATTAAGGATAACAGGGATAGCCTGAAAAACATCTGGTTTATCCAAAGTAATAGAAGAAATAGCAAAGGGAAGAAGAAAACTGTAAATTCAGGGCAGAAAATGAGAAAACGGAGCGCAGAATCGGAAATAGCTCACCAAAAAACCTTAGGGAGGGTCCCACTTGTCCGACACATCAGCGCCACGTCAGCAGACACGTCAGCGAATAATGACACGTGGCAGCACCTGAGAGGAGGGAGAGAGACACGCTGGCAGCTAGCTGGAGGCGCAGTTCGGGTCGGGCGGCGCGGGTCTGCCAAGGAAAGCTTCATCGCGACATGTGGCAGCACCAGGAGCGTTGGATCGGCACCGAGATCAACGGCTGCTGAAACTCTTGGAAGGCAAAACAACAGAGGAGGCCAGCTCACTTCTGGCGGCGCATGACGGCGCGTCCGGTGGAGTCTAGTGGCGACGTTGGAAAGTTGACGAAGAGAAGATCACAATGTTGCCGGAGGTGACGAATCAAAGCGTCGGAAACACAGAGAAAAATGAGGGCAAAGAGGCACGGGTGGAGTCTGGAAAGGAGAGCAACCTGGTCATGGCAGCATCTTTCGGCGGCGCGTGGAGGCGCGTCTGGAGGCGGATGGCGACGGTTCTGGTTGCGATGGAAGCACGGCGACAAGACGAACAAGATGATTACGGAGGTGACGAACCAAAGCGTCGAAAAAGGAATGGAAGAAGAGGCTAAAGAACACTGTCGGAAAGAAAAAAACAATGGGGCTATGAACCAAAATTCATTGGAAAAAAAGGGCTAAGCTCTGATACCATGTTAGAAACAAGAGACTCAGAGAGTAATCTGAAAAGTGTATTATTAAGTTGTGATCAAAAGTACAATATACAAGGGGTATTTATAGGTGCTAAATGAATCAAAGTAATAAAGACATAGAATCTTACAATTAATGTACAGATATACTATATAAATATAGACGATACTAATTGATTCTAATGATTATCTAAATTGATTCTAATGATTCTCTAATATTAAATATTAAAATTTGAAAAATTAGGATTAATATTTAAATGCATTTACATTATATACGATTATTCCTAATCTCACCATAACCTCCAATACATGTCCTCGCTATCATCAATCTCTGGTCCTCATCTCCCGCCGCTGCACCCCCGCTAGCCGTATCAACGCCGCTATAGCCTCTCGCCGCACCGCCAAAATCTGTTCCCTAACCCATCACCCCTATTAGTGAGAACTTCTCCTCATGCATATGGAGTTAGTGCCTATCATCCTTTTCTGGTCATGGCAGTCACGATAAGATTGCCGGCGAGGAGCATTTTTGACAGAGGGACGTGGCTCCATTCGACCTCCCACTCCTAGCCTTTATCATCCTTTCGTCTTGCAGTTTGTGCTTCTCTAGAGCTGTGCGGCGGTGATCCAGATCTGAAGTTGAAGGTAATTGTTGTTGGGATTGTAGAGTGTGTGATCGGAGTTCGTTCCTGGTCCTGCTGTCGTTGCTGGGGATGTTGTCCATAACTCATTATAATTCATCGTTTATTAGTCATTGCGTCGTTTTCAACACGGCCTTTCAGTGAAGTCATTTCAATGGCTAGTTTAAGATGGTTATTTTAGCAGGTATGCATACGATTATTTTAATTCTTATGTGGGTGATTATTTTGATTGGATTGAGTTTAGTATGCTGGATGTTCAATTCATTAGGTATGCGGATGATTATTTTTATTCTTAAGTGGATGATTATTTTTATTAGGGGTGAGCGACACCGGTGGCAGTGTGTGGCAACCCAAGTAACAATGGCGAGGAGGATTCCAACGGCCATTCGTTTCCGGTTTGGAGGAGAGCGACGCCGATGAGGATCCTTGTGGATGTTAAAATTTTTAAATTACTGAATTGAGGTTTTTGGTTAGACAATTTGGATGGAGTACTTTTTTTAATTTTATTAGGCCAAATTTTCAGCCCATTGTTCACGTTGTTTAGATTCTTCATTGCCTACTTAACGAAGCCGCAATCTTCATCTAACTTCTATACAAATAATATGCATTGCAGCATTATAATCATAATCATAATCCATACTTTTATACAAATAAAATTAGAGAAGTTTAATTTGGTTTTGGTCTAAAATAAAAAAAAAACTGTGTGTTTGGATTAGAGTTTGCAAACTAGAATTTGTATAAAATTGATTTTACAAACTTGATTTTGATAAAAAGTAAGTTAGTGTTAACGTGATTTGTGTTTAAGAATTTTGTATCAAAATGGATTATAATAAAATGAATATTGTTTGGATTACATCATTCAAAATTATGTTTAGATAAAAATTACTAGAAAAGACATAAATTTATATCATTCAAAATTATATTATTTTAATACTCTTTAACTATAATTTCTTTTGAAAAGAATTTAAATTTATGTCTTAAAATTTAATACTCTTTTAGTTATAATTTGTTTGAATGAATACCGAAAATTTTATTAAAAAATACAATAATATATATAAGTGAACATAAAAAACTCTAAACAAAAAATATTTATACTATTAACAAGAAAAATAAATAAAAAATTGATAAAAATTAAAACTTAACAAAGAGCACCAATAATAATATTGAGAAAATATTTGTTTGTAAAACATAGCCACGAAAAAAATTCAAAAATTTTAAAGATTATTTTTTGTATTTTTTATTGTAAATGAGATTGAATGGTAAAATTGGTAGAATATAAATTAGTTTTTTAATTTATCAAGTGAACGGGTGTACCCTGATTTTATTTTTTATTCGTTGACAATTTCATTTGTATTTATAAAATTTGGATGTGTTCTATTTTTTTTGTAGAAAAGAATATTATTTTTGATGTGTAGTAAAAGGGTAGAGTATATTACTCATTTTTTAAATTGCAATTTGTTTAATTAATATAGAGGACTTTAATTATGTTATATTACTTAATAGTTGTAAAGGCTAGGTTCATTGGTTCAAAAGAATGAGTTTTAGATGTGCACAGAAACTAATTTAAAAGATCGGATATTATTTTGGATGTGTTCCAAGTCAATCTAGTTAGCGTTTGAAAAAAAATTTTACCTGCTATAACAAAGTGTAATTTATGCACAACGAATGAACAATTAACAAAAAGATAAACATAGCAAAATATTTAAGGTTAATTGTGTATCCTAACAACATAAAAAATAAAGAGATAACATCCTAGATGAAAGAGCAAAATATATCCATTTTGATAACTAATAATATTTGAATGGAACTGCAAAAATCCTTTCTTCCTCAATTAAATGATTAATAAATTGTGAAACTAAAAAAATCACGTGAAAATTCATTTAGAGGACGGCATGTCTCAAGGTTTTTTTATATATAAATTCCAAGAATCAAATATGAGTAAAAAAATAAGTAAATTGAATCGTACCAGTATTAAATTGAATTCAGTTTACTTTTATACTCATCTCAAATCTCGTAAATTGAATTCTATTCATTTTAGTTTTTAAACATCCACTATATTATGAACACAACTTTTTATAAAAATGAAGTACATACATAATACTTAAATTCTGTACACAATTTCTTATATTATGCAAGAGATGAAGAAGGAAAATTGTTCTGGATGTGTTGCAAGTCAATCTAGTTGGCATTTGCAATAAATTTTATCTGCTATAACCAAGTGTAATTTATGAACAATGAATGAACGATTAACAAAAAAGAAAAATGTAGCAAAATAACTAAGACTAATTGAGTCTCTTTACTACATGAAAAATAAAGAGATGATATCCTAAATTAAAGAGCAAAATATGTCCATTTTAAAAGCTAATTATATTTGAACATTGTTATATTTTTCTGTTACTCCTATTGGCCCTCCTGCATGCTGCCTCTTCTGTTCTTCTTGTTAGCTCAGAAGTGTTTGGCGCAGTCCAAGGATCTCTCAACTCTTTTCTTTTATTTCTGAGGCGCACGACGTAAAAGGGCATGGGCAACAGCCTCCACGGTATCACGATGTCTAGTAGGTACTTTTTTTTCATTCTAGTCATGTCTTTCTGCATGCATTAATTTTCAATATCACCAAACAATAATATCATAAAAAATATTCGAAATATTATTTTAAATGGATGTATGACCTACCGTTGTCCAAACTGGCACAACATAATCATCCATGTCAAGAGTTTTTGGATCCCATGAGTCCATGAATTTAACGACAAAAACTCCGCAGTTATAACTATCAATCAAGAGAAAATCAAATATGTTTCAATATAATTTCGTGTTGATAGTCAATAAAATAATACATCACATTGAAACATATTTGTTTGGTTGAATCGGAACCTCCACATAAAGGGGCTTTTCTATGCCCTCGTCCTCAACTTTGTACCATGAAAAAGTAAGTTGGGCTAACTCGTTAATAAGCTTGGCCTGTATATAAGAGGACACACCAAAATTATTCAGATGCAATTGGTTATTGGTCTTAATTGGACATGATTGAAATTTGTATTGACTGTGTTTATACTTACCGAATATTCATCCACTTTCATCCTATGATCACTAAGAGGGGTCTAAATAGAGAGTCAAGAACAAAGAATATCGAATTTTTTGGATGAAAAGCATACAACCACCAATGATTATCTAGGCAGATGGGTACAAAGAACCGCATCATGGTTAGGTTATATTTTTCAATACTCTTATAAAGATATAAAGGGATGCACAAAAAACTTTATAGTTGTCGGATGTAAAATTTTTGAACATATACAGTATGTCTCTTGGCCGCCGCTACCTTGTTGAACAAACAGATCTCGTTCTCCCACCTTTCAACTAATCCCACATACTCTGAGTTGTGTTTGTCCTCAAAATTTTCAACATTCATAAGTGTCATAACACATTCCTGTACACATTTAGTCCGTATTAGTTTATTACTAAGTGTATCGGTGTAAACACAAGTAAAAAATAGCATTGATATGTGTTCATCGTACTAGTATCATTGGGTTAATACAGTAGAATTCTTCTTGAAACTTCTTAACTGTGAGCTCATTAAAGATGGCACACATACACTCTATCACCTGCACATGCATAAAAGCATAAGGGGAAAAACAAAAAATAATAACAAAAGTAGGTTAAAATCCTATATACATAACTATTATTTGTTAGATTTTTTACCCGACTGTCGACCAATTCCCTCCTTTTTAATGTCTTCAAATATCTTCGTATTAGGTCCAACCTATAGTGTATTCGGTATCACATGATAACTTTATCCAATGAATTGCTGTCATCTATTACCCATTTGTACACCTTTTCTTTTACATCTTCATTAAAATCGGGTGGGATTATAACTGGAGCAGGCGTTAGTGGAGTGTTATTGACAGATGTGGGTTTCGAGGAAAGCCTATTGCACTCTTCAGCATCATCTTGGGGTATTCCATGATTAACCTCGCCGCTTTCTATATTATTCACACTTTTGTGGGGTTCGAAATACACAACTATATCTAAACGCTTTGATGTCCTGCACACTCCAAATAAAAAAATAAATAGTCAATCCAAATAAATTCACATTACAACAGCTTCAATACTAGTGTACATATTGTATACCTAAATTGAAACAACAATAATTAGTACATATACTTACTTTACACCCGATTCATTGACAACATGGTGCTTTTCGTTGCTCACGAGACTAGGTGCTCCACAATCAGCAACAATTTTTTCTTGGAGCTCATGACTACACATACTAAGTACTTTATCTCAATATAGTATAATAGAAATAGACTTATGTAAATACATCTAAAATTACATTGGTCCACAAGTAATTATTGAAACACATCCAAATTACAGAATAATATTTATTCATTCTAATACTAGTGTACATATCGTATAGGTTAATTAAGAGCAATAATTACTTACTTTTTAATACTAGCATTGACAACATAGTGTTCTTCGTTGCTCACAGGACTAGGTACTCTACAATCAATAATAATTTCTTCTTGGAGTTCATGACTACACACACTAAGTTTTTTAGCTCAATATAATATAACAGAAACACATCTAAAATTACATAATATTACAGATGTAATTGCTGAAACACATCCAAAATGATACAAATAAAACTTATTCATTCCAATACTAGTGTATATATCGTATAGGTAAGGTGTAACATCAATAATTAGTAAATACACTTACGTTTCAATACTAGCATCGACAACTTCTTCTTGGAGATCACGACTACACACACCAAGTCATTCAATTATTATATAATATAATGAATAATTGCACTCATACAAATCTAGTCACAAAAGGAAAGAATATAAAAATAATTCTAAAATAAAATATCATTCAAACTTGTCTTTCCTGAAAATTTTTGGTGCCATTCAACACTCAATATCAAGACAAAGAAACATTTATTTTTTTTTAAGATGTTGAGCCTTGGTTCTCCGAATGACACAATTCTTTATTGCTATTGTCAGTCTCGGTAAAAAAAAATTTCATCTGACTTGACAACAATTTTTTTCGATTTTTTTTGTTCGCTCCTTAATCTGAGGTCTAACTTTTGTACCCCCTTGCTTATCATATATTTTTTTTGTGGTTCATCGACGTTGTCCTTTTTTCTCTCGGATTTTCTTAACTCATCAATCTTTCGAATTAGGCCCTGTTAACACTATTTATTATTTATTTATATTTTAAAGTTAATATAGAATAAATAAATAATAATCTAATACAAGTAGTAAATCGAATCAAGTTTATTCGTTTTACATTATTCTATACTAATTCGAATCACATTGATTCAATTTAGTACTATAATGTATAATTTAAATTTAACCAATTCAATTTATACTTTAAACAATGTTTTATGTAATTCGAAATCAAGTATTTTGATTTACTACTATATTATAATTCGATTTATATAGAAGTATGATTTGAGATAATTATATAACGTTATTTAATTCGGATGATTTATGTAATATTAGCATTGGTTTAATTTATATAAGTTTTTTATCCTAATAATAATGGATATGAATTATAAGAATGCAAAAACGGATGATAAAAGCTAGTATTTTAACTCTGTTTTAATTATACTTATATTCTAAATCTCATATCTTATCATATCTTATTTGTAAAAATAAATATATTTTAGTTCAAACAAAAGATTTTATTTTTTAACATTTTATACACTTCAAATGTTATTTTTCTATTATTAGTAAATTGATTTACTAACTTCATGGTACTAAATATTTGTTTTACACAAAGAAAAACTTAAATTTAAATCTCTATTGTCTAATCATAGGTAATTTTTAGACGGATAAAATTTTAGTTTGGTAAAATTTTTATTTTTTAAAAATAGTTTATAAAAATTAATTTTTAAAAGATAATTTTTTAAAAATTGTAACATTTATGTTTGGTCAATTAAATTAAAAATAGTTTTCAATAAACATAAGCAACATCAATTACGTTTGGTAAAATATCTTTTAAAATTTAAAAATATTATAATATACATAAATGTAAGTATTAAATTTGAAAATCAATTAACATATGAAGTTATATTAGATTTTTAAATTTTGAAAAACACAAATCAACTTTAAAAAGTTTTATTTTAGGGGAAATGGATTCTCTCAATTGTTGAAAAAAAATTGAGAGAGTAAAGTGTGATCTATAACCCTTCAATGCACTCTCTCTCATGTTTTTTCTTGATCCCACTTATAACAATTAATGGTGAGATATCACACTTTATTTCCTCAATTGTTAAAAAAAATTGAGAGGATCCATTTTTTTATTTTAGATACTTTCAAAAGCACTCTGATCTTTTAAAAGCTGCAAGTACAAATACATGGTCTTTTTGATTTACCAAACATAAAATGAAGAGCTTGAAATTTTAAAAAGCACAAACATCTCTTCGAAAAGTTTTACCAAACCAAACCAGAGTTAGTCCAAATTCAAATGAAGATACTAGGGGTGTGCATGGCCCGGCCCGACCCGAAGACACAGTCCGGTTCCGAACACTTTAGAGGCTAATTTGTTGTGATTTCACCGGGTTTAGGATCGGGTAAGGGTCTCAAAAATAGACCCGGTCATTATTTCGGGTCGGGTCCGTGTCATAGTTCGGGTCATCCGAACTCGTCCCGGTGGCCCGGTCATCATACACAATTAATATTTTGCGTTATTAATGAGGGTGATGGTTATTCTTATGTGGAATTTAAATATTGTAAACCTTAATATGTTGTGCTATTAGTCATTATATGACTATAAGTTAATGTTTTATGTTTAAAATACACAAGATTTTAGACTAATGCATAATATTGTGTTATTTGTATTGATTTAAATATTTGGTGTTATTAGACAATATTAGTATTGATTATGGTTATACCTTAATTTTAGAGAAGAGTTGGTTCTTGTTATATTTTGTTAAGTGAATTTTATTATGTCAAATAATAGTTGAAGTCTTGAAAATTTGGATATTTTCACACACTAAATTACAAGAAAGTATCAAGATAATGTAATATTAACGACCTTGTTTTTACCCAGTATAATCGTAGCAAAAAAATGTATAGTTTTCATCGGGTCTACGATCGGATTTGGATCTAACAAATAGACCCATTATATATTTTGAATCGAATTTAAATCACATCAAACCGAATTTCACCTGACCATTCATACCCCTAAAAGATACTAGTCTTTCTGTTTTTAGGATCTTAGCCAATTGGGATTAAGTTCCTTAAATTTCTTGTAATAATAGATAAATGTCGGTAGGTTAATTAGAATCACAAATAAAAGCTGTTGCTTCTCATATGAAAGAGTTTAAGAGTTTTCTACCATGTTTAATAGAATAATGACCAATGTAGAATAATATCACTAACAGTTACTTGATCTTTTACCTATTTATTATTTATTTATTTTCTATCTTTTTTATTCTTTTTGTCACTATCTTGATTTAATTTCAGGCTCAATTCATGGTGGACCAGTTGGTTGATCTGCAAATCTATTCAATAAAGCATGGCCATGGACATCTTCTATACGACAGAAATATTCACACACAAACAGGTTGAAATAGTGGCAGAGAGAAAAGCTTTAATACTTTCACCCCTAGAAGGCAGCAGACGATAGTGCCAAAATTTTCAAACCAGATCTGACGAATTTCCACAAACTTCTGCCTTCGCAACCATGTCAGCATAACTCCGATTACATTGACGTAGAAGATGAAAATAGTGAAGAATAAGATCTCAAACTTTCTCCGTACTGAATGAGACACAACAAGAATTCATCACGATAATGAGGCAACTAACTCTCTCTAGGTTGAGGTCTTTCAGTTTCACGGGCAATACACACAAATGGACTAATTAACATGCTTGGGTCTTTCCGTTTTCTTATATTGCATAAGTTTTCGGCCTAACTAAAACGTATGCTTTAACAAGAAGCCTGTTTACATAACTTCCTCCAAAAACTCAATTGACAAAAAGCCCCCAAAAAATGCCTAATTAACCTTCACCTTAATTAATTAACATACAAAAAAATGTGACCGGTTCAGCGAGACAGCTGCTGTAAAAACTGCACTCACCACATAGATTGTCTTTTTTATGGGATACTTCTCCATCCAACATTCTTCTAACATAAATCTACATATGTAGATGTCTTTTCTTCATCTACACGGAAGATTTTGTCTTTGTCTTTTTGTACAAGTTAAATTAACATAAAAACTAAACGTATTCTATGCTATCATATCCATTGTCATTTTTATTTTTAGTTGAATTTTACAAAAGTTGCAAGCTTGTTAGGTTTTTATTTTCTCTTCGGTTTTGGGTCAAAGAGTGAAAACAAGAAAGATAAATTCTCTAGATCTTTTTATCCTCAATTTTTGTTTTGTTTTTCAGAGTACTTTTTCAGTCTGACAGAACTGATTCGTTGCATATCTGAGCTTCATTTAAGAATTTGTTGTTAACCAATAGGTTGCTGCATGCACAAGACAAAATTTAAACCTCCCACTTGTTTAAGCGGACGGATAAACTAACTACTTGGCCAATTTAACTTAATTTTTTTTATCCTCAATTAGTTTTTGTTTATGCGCCATTATTTTGATAAAAAATCTTTTTTCATTAAAAAAAATCTTTTTTTTTATTTTTTAGTGTGTTTGACAAATTCTATTAGTAAAATTAAAAGTACTAAAAAAATAAAAAATATCTTTTTTGAGAAGTTGTAATTATATCCTTTTTTAAAAGATATTTTTCTTAAAAATTCTTTTTTCATGTAATAAATAAATAAAAAAGTACTTTTATATCGTTATACTCAAACATAATTAATAGATAAAAAGATTTTTTTATGAGATATTCAAACATAAAATTATTTTTATTTTTCTATAAAATCTTTTAAAAAAATAACTAAATCTTTTATTAGAAACTCATCCAAATAAGTTGTTACGTTATTGCTTAATCGAGTTTAGGCCATTGGGCTCACTGTCAGTCCACCAATGACAGTAAAACATAATTGGGCTGAGCCCAATCCAACAAGCCCGTTTCCGGTGCAGGTTTCTTCTCCATCAACATCATCTTCTTCATCTCACACCCAGGACTGAACTAAGCAGCTTCCAAAACCCTAAGAAAAATGCCGCCATTACAGTCTCTGCAACTTAGGAGGCTCTTCCTTCGATCCTTCCGCTCTTCTTCACTATCATTCCTTTCATCTTCTTCACTGAAATCCCTTCCTCATTTCCTTCCACAACAACCCTCTTCCAATCCAAACCCACCCGGAAACCCCTTCGATCGACCCTCATTCTTCGCAGCCAGAAACGTCTCCTCAAATGCGACCCAAACACAACCCGAATACCCGGATCCGATAGCTCAATCCCTCTCGTCGGAGCTCACCAAGGACCCGGACTCGGACCCTCTGTCCTTCTCGCAGCGCCTCCAGCTCAGCTTCTCTCACATCACGCCAACTGGAAATCTCGTCCTCCAAATCCTAAACATCTCCCCCGAAGCCTCACGCGCCACCGTGCTAGGGTTCCATCGATGGCTCATCTCAAACCCTAAATTCGACCACACCGACGAAACTGTCTCCTACTTCGTCGACTTTCTCGGTCGCAAGAAGGATTTTAAGGCCACGCACGACGTTCTCTCTGCCGCCGTCGAAGGCGGCACCCTTTTGGGGCCTAAAACCCTAACTTCCGCGATCGATCGGCTCGTTCGCGCGGGCAGGGCCACCCATGCGATCCAATTCTTCGACCGGATGGAAAAGGACTACGGATTAAAGCGCGACCGCGAGTCCCTAAACGTTGTCGTTTCGAAGCTGTGCCAAAATGGTTTCGCGAGCTACGCAGAGAAGATGGTGAAGA
The DNA here is from genome assembly GCF_000817695.3 of Arachis duranensis. Classification (NCBI taxonomy): domain Eukaryota; kingdom Viridiplantae; phylum Streptophyta; class Magnoliopsida; order Fabales; family Fabaceae; genus Arachis; species Arachis duranensis. The sequence continues at coordinate 103,145,114 of NC_029772.3, read as the reverse complement.
ATCTGGCTAAGGAGTTCTTCCCCGACGAAAGCACCTGTGATATGCTGATTCGAGGTTGGTGCGTGAAGGGGAAGCTCGATGAAGCTGAGAGGCTCGCCGGAGAGATGTACAGAGGAGGGTTCGAGCTTGGCGTGGATGCCTTCAACGCAATGCTGGACTGCGCATGCAAGCTGTGCCGCGAGAAAGATCCCTTTCGCTTTCACTCGGAAGCAGAGAGGATTTTGGTGGAGATGGAGTCCCGTGGTGTTCCAAGGAATGTGGAAACATTCAATTTGTTGATCAGTAGCCTTTGTAAGATGAGGAAAACAGAGGAGGCTGTTCAATTGTTCAATAACATGGGGTCGTACTGGTGTTCCCCGAACGAGACGACGTTTCTTGTGCTGATCCGGAGTCTGTACCAGGCTGCAAGGTTGCAAGAGGGTGATGAGATGATTGATAGGATGAAATCTTCGGGGTTTGGTGCTGCGCTCGATAAGAAGGCATACTATGGGTTCTTGAAGATTTTGTGTGGGATTGAAAGGGTTGATCATGCTTTGAGTGTGTTTGGGATGATGAAGGCTGATGGGTGTGAACCAGGGGTTAAGACTTATGACTTGTTGATGGGGAAATTGGGTTCCATGAACCGTGTGGATAAGGCGAATACTCTGTTCAACGAGGCCAAGAAGAGGGGTGTGACTGTGGTGGCAAAGGAGTATGTTGTTGATCCATGGTATGCGAAGAAGGCGAAGGCATTGAAGGACCAGAGGAATAAGAAGAAGAATAAGGAGAAGAAGAGAGAGACTTTGCCGGAGAAAATGGCTAGAAAGAGGAGAAAGCTGAAACAGATAAGGTTGAGTTTTGTGAAGAAGCCTAAACGAAGGATGGGTAGAGCTTAAAAACATCTCTTTGCTTTTTGGTCCTTTTGTATTCTTAGTGCAACATTTTGGGTTCTCCAAATATTTTGGAATAGATTTTTCCAATTGTAACCATTGTTTTTCATTGTCTCATGGTTAGTTTTTATACTCTGTTAACATGTTATGAAAATAAAATCTTGTTTCTGAATTGGTTACTTTCTTGAAAATTTTGCTTTTGTTTGTGCCTTGTTTTGATGGATGAGCATGTTCTTCAATTTAGGACTAAGTGGGTGCTAGACTACTAGTGCCCTGTTCTAGATTCAGGCTTTACTCTTAATATTGCTATAGATTCAAGTTCCTTTTGCAATTTTTCGTATTTAAACTTGAGGAGTGCTAGGAGCCAGCATTTTTGTTAAATTCTGGCCAGCACTTAACCATCAAAGAAAAATTGAAGATTCTCCACCATTAGATGCAATTTTACACCATTAAAAACATCATTAATGGCTAATTGATGGCTAAAAACCTCAAAATCTGCTGGCCCTAGACTTTCTCTTTAAACTTTAGACCAATAACCACAATGATGATTAATCATTGTTAAATTTATATGGGAGCCAAATTTGTGTTTTCTTTATCCACATAATTGTTCTTTTTGCGCTGGGTATATCATTATTTTTGCTTGCCAGGGAGAGAAAGTCAGTAATTAAAGTAGTAATTCATATATATGATATGACTTAATTCTGCAGCAAAGTTAGTTTCAAGTCTCAACTCTCAAGTGGTAGATACTTAAAATGAAGGCAGAAATAATAATGTAAATTTGTGATTGATACAAGTGGTGTCACAAGTCCATATATCAGGATCACTTGTTAATTAAGGACTGACTTTATCCATATTTAAAATATAAAACTTGGTCCTCCTCAGCTCATAATCTTAAGCTTCAAGTTTTAAATCTATAATGAAAAAGATTAACTTTTGCAATAATTTTCTTCTCAAGAAGTTCTACGCTATACGCGGTGATAATAATGTGGTGTACAAAGAAAAAATTGGGGCTTCACTCATTGAGAGAAAGGCGCTGCTTTTTCAGTTTTTTTAAATTATGGGCAAGATACCAATTTTGGCCCTGACATATTATATTTATTTAATTTAAATATAAAAAATCCCTCATAGTCATCGTAAATATATAAAAGTTGCTTAATATATAAAATTAACAGAAATGTTGTGTGTTAGTATTTAGTAGCGTTACGACTTACGACAAAACGTGGGTTACAACAAAGAACAAACATGCTCTTAGAAGTGACTAAGATATGGGTGACATTCGAACCTATCTATCGTGTTGATTGAGGTACACGCGCAATTTAGTGTCTCTTCCTCCATATCACATGATCCTTCTCTGTCTCATTATGTTTTATTCGTCCAATGTTATCTCCCAATCAGAAGACAGGAAAAAAAATGCTAACAACAAACTTACAAAAATTTTGAAACATATGCCCAAGCAAATTAATGTTCTAAATAATGAGTTAATTTCACCATCTAAAATGACCTTTCCATGGGAAACTTTTCTGACCTTTTTTTCCCTTCAAAAAAAGTGAGAAAATCTGATAATATGACTGATAAGGGTATTATTGATATTTGACATCTGAAAAGGATTAACTTTTTAAATATTAAATAATATTTGGTGTAATATGTGATTATAATACAGTTGTGTGTTTTACTGTAATATTGGAGTAGAAATTGCGCTCTGCTATTTGTAGACAATAGCAAAACAACAACAAAAAATATCAAAAAAGAAGAAAATATAGGAATAATTTAGAAGTATGGTGATAGCAATTTGTAAGGGAGATAACAAAATTTGAGACTTATTGCAGCTGAAGCTCAAATTTTTTAAATCTCCCTCATAAATGATTCCAATATCATAATAAAATCCACAACTATGTCATAATCACAGCCAATATTTTAAAAAAGAAATCGTCTGAAAAGCCTGTTTTTTATATAAATATTAGAACTTAGAAGAGTGCAATAATGGAATGCAGTGCGTTCCATCACCTTTGTTGAACTCCAACATCAAAAAGCTCAAAGTACAGATTTTTTTAAGCTTCTTCAGATCTTGAGAGCAAGAAAAGAAAAGTGTTTGAACCAAGAAATGAAGCCTCTTTGGTTACCTACCGGTACCAGTGGATCTGTTGTAGCAACCTTACTCCTGTTACTGTTCTCTTGCACCACATTCACTTCCACAGGTACTGCTTTCAATCCTCTTACTTCACCTTTGAAATGCTGGTGTTCTCACACTTCAGTGTTACTGTTTTTACTTCCATTTTCCACCTTTTCACAAACCCAATGCACTAGTTGAGCTTACCACCTTTTAAATGAAGAGGGAAAAACGAAGGGATTAAGGGCATGGATGGACACAAATATTTAGTAAAATTATTTGCTTCAATCATTCTGTGACTATAAGTCTGTTGTGTTAGGAATTAAGGTAGTAAGAGTGACGCGGAAGCGAAAATGTAACGAAGAAAACGACACAAGTGGGTTGTTTGTCACTTTAATATCTTATTAGAGATTTTGGTTTAGGTGAAGTTATCACCTATTTTGTATTTTCTTATTTGTTTGTTGTCTTTGTCCGTCGACATAGGCGTTAAGCCTATTAGTTTGGTATCTCATTAGAGATTTTGGTTTAAGTGGAGTTATCACCTATTTTGTATTTTCTTCATATTTCATAGTAACATATTTGTTTGTTGCCTTTGTCCGTGGACGTGGGCGTTAAGCCGAACCATATAAACTCTTTTGTGTCATTTTGTTCTTTATGTTTTAGCTTCCACATTGCTCTTACTACCTTAATTCCTAACATGTTGTTGCTTTTTTAATGTGTAGAAGCTTATGATGCACTTGATCCAACTGCCAATATAACAATCAAATGGGATGTCATAACCTGGACTGGAGATGGCTATATTGTAAGTCATCACTTGTTTCTTAATCAGAAATCGCTACAGTTCTATCTGCTGGCATGATGAATCTACAATTTTGCACATGCCATGTTTGATGAAAGACCTAAAAGGTGATGCTGATTGGTTAAAAACTAATGTTAATACAGGCTGTTGTTACAATGTACAACTTTCAACAATATCGCCATATCCAGGCGCCGGGATGGACCTTAGGGTGGACATGGGCGAAAAGGGAAGTAATTTGGAACATGCTTGGAGGCCAAACCACAGAACAAGGGGATTGTTCAAGGTTCAAAGGGAGCATCCCACATTGCTGCAAGAAAGATCCAACTGTAGTGGATTTACTGCCAGGAGCACCTTACAATCAGCAGGTAGCAAATTGCTGCAAAGGCGGCGTCTTGAATGCGTGGGCTCAGGACCCTGAAACTGCAGTTGCTTCGTTCCAACTCATTGTCGGTTCGGCTGGAACAACTAACAAAACTGTTAGAGTGCCAAAAAATTTCACCTTGAGAGTGCCCGGTCCAGGTTATACTTGTGGCCCTGCAAAGATTGTGAGGCCAACAAAATTTAGCACCAATGACAAGAGGAGAACCACTCAAGCCATGAGTAAGTTACTTAAAAAATATGCATTGACTTGGGAATTCTGCATAGGGCCACATACTCCTTTTATTCCAAATTATCTGTCACTGCAGTTTTTTGGATACAATTTGTGTCTACATTGGTTGATCCAAGAGTGTATCAGAAAATGACAGTGAAAGATAAAAGAGAACGAAAGGAGTACATGTTTTGTTCTAAACTAAGTTGACAATACCAACATCTAGATATAAGACTTGTACATGTTAGATTATACTTAGTTATGTGTCTTAGAAAATTGAAGAAAGTTTTCTATTTTGACAAGTTATATAAGACATGATACATGACAGAGCACAATGGCGTCGTTTGATTCATGTAGCCGACCCCACTTAGTGGGACAAGGCTTTGTTGTTGTTGTTGTTGTTTGTTTCTATTTTGACAATTTGTGCAATCATTCTAGTTCTATCTTTTCCAAACCGCTTTTGTCAATGTGATACAACTTGCAGCAATTGCTTCTCTTTTTCTTTCTAGCATTGTTTTATGAATATCAGATCGGTTTATTCTATTTAGCTTAACCTACTTCTTGTGTTGCAGTGACTTGGAATGTTACCTGCACATATTCTCAATTCCTGGCTCAAAAGACTCCAACTTGCTGTGTTTCTCTCTCATCATTCTATAATAATACAATAGTCAATTGCCCAACTTGTACCTGTGGCTGTCAAAACAAAACAGAACCTGGAAGCTGTGTAGAGTAAGTTCTTACTTACCTTTATTGGTTTAAAAGAAATGAAAATCTTTAGACTACTTCTTCTGATGTATCCTTTACAATTTGTTTTCGCAGTCCAAAGTCTCCGCATTTAGCTTCAGTCGTTTCACCACCAAGCAGAGCTTTGAATCCACCTCTAGTTCAGTGTACAAGCCATATGTGTCCGATTCGAGTGCACTGGCACGTCAAGCTCCAATACAAAGAGTACTGGAGGATCAAGATCACAGTCACAAATTTCAATTACAGAATGAACTATTCACAATGGAACCTTGTTGTTCAGCATCCCAATTTTGACAATGTGACACAGGTTTTCAGCTTTAACTACAAGCCACTGACACCTTATGAGGGCTTAAGTAAGTTTTTCTATCTTACATGATCATAGTCCTAATCTCCTAGATGGTTTCTCGAACTTGTATCGGGTTCTTTCTTGGTGCTTGTCCTGTACTTGTTAGGGTATATTCAGACGATGTTCGAATGTCAAACTAAATAAATATAAAATCAATACGAGATATACTTAGGTATTATATTAATATATAATATCCTAAAGATATTCTAACAATAATAAAGAATCCTTACCTAAATACCAATACTTAGAAAACATAAATTCTTGTGGCTAAACTATTTAAGTTTCTTCTGAATGAAACAAACTAATACTTCTAACTTGTCCTGTAATTGTATTTGTACTTAGTATTGATACCATATGTGTACCTATGCAACATAGTTCCTACATGATCTTATGAAGAAAATGTATATATATACCAATTATTATATGATAATTATTTTAGGATTATGTATGGGTTTTGCAGATGATACAGGTATGCTGTGGGGTGTGAAGTTCTACAATGATTTGTTGGTTTCAGCTGGAGCAGTTGGGAATGTGCAATCAGAACTGTTATTTAGGAAAGACAAATCAAGCTTCACATTTGATAAAGGATGGGCATTCCCAAGAAGGATCTATTTCAATGGAGACAACTGTGTCATGCCACCTCCAGATGCATATCCTTGGCTACCAAATGCAAGTTCAACACTAGTTCTCTCTTTGCTAAGTTCTCTCACTCGGATTCTGGCTTCTTTTCTTGTCTTATCATTTACATGTTAATGGTGATGGTGAGATAGGTGCATAGCCATAGTGATTGCCACAAGAATTTTGTGCAGTTATTTTTACTTGGGGGGTAGAGTTTTGTGCTAGCTGCACCTATGTTTGCTTATTTATTATTATAGCTTCTGCGCTGCTTATTATTATTATTATTTTTGAAGAATGCTTATTATTTATGTTAACATGTATCTATGTATGCTAATCAGTAAACCTATTTACCTCAAACGGGTTCTGCTACGGGGATGGGGCTTGATATCTTTGTTTTCGGATACTTGGGCCATAGAAACTGATATATGGTATCTAGTTTATGTGGAAACTTATAAGTATCTTTTCACAAAGTTGATAGTTGAAAAATCTTTAAATGGTAATTTAGTTAAATATGTCAAAATATTTAATTATTTTCAATTATTTAGACAATTACATGTGAGTATTCATCTTAATTTATATCTAGCCGTTTGTTATTTTTTGGAGTTAGGATCCGTTTCAATATCAAAAATAGCAAATTTGTTACCTAACCATATGAAAGTAGACAAAAAGATTAGATGGTCTAATAATGTTTAGGCTATTAAATCGTCTTAATAACAAAATATTTTTAAAAAATTTTTAAATAATTTTTTAAAATATTATTTATTAATTAACCCTTCAAATATTATTTTATTTTAAAATCTACTCTTTATTTTATTATTCATCATTATATTTTTATCAACATCATGAACAATTAAAAATAATATAAAACGTCCATTGTTAATCTTAATCCTAATACAATCATGAGTCAAAATAATAATACGATCATTTATATTTAATGATAGAATCTCTTAATAAGAAGAATTAAGTCTCACTTTAGTCTCTGTGAGACTGGTGAATTGTACTAATTTAGTCCCTAATTTTTTAATTGTTACAATTTGGTCCCCTATAATCAAATTAATGTAGTCTCTTGTGTACTTCTCGTCGCCGAAACTCAACGTCGTTAGTGGCGTGACTCAAGCCTTGCCACGATAGACATATTAAAACGATGTCGTACGTGTTTTGACGCTAAAGAAGGCGTTAAACTATGTCGTTTGAGAGTTTGAACAATCTTGTCATAACCAAGTTCCTTGTCATAACCTTCAAACGACGTCGTTTAATGTCTTCTTGAGCATCAAAACACGTATGACGTCGTTTTAATATGTTCGGTGTAGCAAGACTTGAGTTACGTCACTAACGACGTTGAATTCTGGTTACAGAAAATACACGAATAACTACATTGATGGACTCACTTTTTTTAATTTGGGAGACCAGATTATAGCAATTAGAAAGTCAAAGACTAAATCAGTACAACTCGCTAATCTCAAGAATCAAAGTGGGGCTTAACTACATATTTTCCTTTTCATAATGCGGTACAAAATTATCAAAGTCTTTTCTACTAGCTTTGGTTGTTCCTATTACCACAAACTCTTTGCTGTGTCAAACAAAATAAAAATATTAGATGTGCGATCATTAATCAACAATGATGATAGTATTAACTCAATTTATGAAGGATCTAGAATGGCTGAAAATGCATATGCATAGGTCTTTATCTAGTGTTTTAAAAGACACATGGTTGGGAGTTGGCATAAATTTACACTTCATTGACTACAAGTTTATAAAATAATAATTAGCATTATTCATAATAAGTTAGAGGGTCAAACTAGGTGCTTAAAAGATTCTTAAGTACATATAATTCAACCCACTATAAAAAAAATGCTAAATACTGTCGAATTTAGTGTTGGACGTTAACCGCGAGTTTTCTGTTGGATTTTCTAATAAATTCGTCACCTGAAATTATCACCATCGGAACATTGTTTTCGACGGTAACGTCGACGGTAATATTTGGTAGAAAGAAAATAAGTTTCGGCGCGATACTATCGTGGATTTACCGGAGGTTAGATCCGACGGTAACGTTATATAGTAAAACGTTGCGTTTTGGGCACGCGAATAACGTTACCGTAGGATTATTCTAACGGTAAATTTTGGGCAAAATTCAAAACGCGAAGCCCTTTCCCCTCACTTTATGAATCCATTCTCTCTCTTCTCTTTCTCTCTCCTCATTTGCTCACAGCACCTCCGTAGGCAGCCGTCAATGTGGTCACTGCCAGAGCTTGCCGTAGACGTCGTCACCGAGGAAGAAGCACCCGTTATCCCTGCCGCTACACGTGCTCGGCAAATCTGCTGCTGCTGCTATTGTCCCCGTCTCATCTTCCGTCGCGATTGAGGTTCATGTTGCCGTTGCCACCACCTCTGTCACCACGATATCAAGGAGAGACTGTAGCCGCTATCATCAAATTGGTTTGTTGTTATGGTTATTATAGTTTTTATACTATTTTATTAGTTTAACGTTTTGTTAGGGTTAGTTGTTAAATCAATGGTTAAATTTGCTTAATGAAGTATGTTATTAGGAGGAGTTGTGTTAATGTTAGGTATGTGAAAATTAAATTTGTCAAGCCTCTTGTTAGTTTGGTTGAATTAAGAATTAGGTTTTAATTAATTAGAAGAAAGAGTTTTATATATTTTTTAAATTACTTATTGAATTAGTTTTACCTTGTGAATTTTATAAGTAATCTTTTTGTTAGGACAGTGCAATTGCCTCTGAGCTCAAAAGGAGTTTCCTTCTTTTGTTGTCTGTGCAATAACATTCCATGTTGGTTTTTTATGTCTGAATATGATGAATTGTTTAAATTTTATGTTGGACTTATTTTTCCTCGGATAGAATTTTAGGACGGAAGTGGGAGAAGGTCACGTAGTGGCACCTTCTCGAAATCATTGTTTGTTAGAAAATTGTAGAGTTATAAGGGGGTTGCGCACTAAAACGATTAGGATTTGATGTTTTACTGACTGCCTGTATTTTAATGATTTATGCATATAGCTGTTTCCTATGTAAAAACTATTGTTTTTATTTGATGGATGTTGCTTAATTAAGGAGAATTCTATGAATTATCGTTTAAATTGTTCACTATGTGTTTGGCATGTCATAAGTTGACAATTGTATTCAACGAGAGATTCTAATTATAGGGGATACTCTGCCAAATTTTCTAAAAACTTAAATAATTTCTGTTGTTCATTGAATTATAGGATGTGTGTTTCGATATGATTCTGAGTCATCGTTTATGGATGTATGAGAGGGATAACAATGGTCGGGGGGTTTAAAACCTAAATTCTTTGAAAGGGTTGACACGTATGTCGCGCATATTTTCAGCATGGAACCATTTATGTCTAAAGGAGTTTCTAGGTGTCTGTGTCAAAAGTGTCGACTGATTAAGTGGTTAAGACTGGTGGACATAACGCTTCACCTCTACCGAAACAGGTTCAAGGATGGAGCGCTGGTGTTACTGGTGAAGAAAAAAGACGGGAGTATGCGGCTCTATGTAGATTATAGGCAACTGAAAAAGGTCACAATAAAGAATAAGTACCCACTGTCGAGGATTGCCGATCTCATGGATCAGTTACAAGGAGCCGAGATTTTCTCCAAGATTGATTTGCGATCCGGTTATCACCAGATAAGGGTGAGAGATGAGGACATTCCTAAGACCGCTTTCAGGACTTGTTATGGTCATTACGAGTACACTGTAATATCTTTTGGGTTGACAAACGCTCCTGCAGTGTTTATGGATTATATGAACAGAATTTTCCGTTTGTTTCTGGATAAATTCGTTGTTGTCTTCATTGATGATATACTGATTTACTTCAAGACTGAAGAAGAGCATGCAGAACACTTGAGGACTGTGTTGCAGATACTAAAGGAAAGAAAAATCTATCTGAAACTGTCTAAATATGAATTCTGGAAAGACGAGGTGAAGTTTCTTGGCCATGTGGTGAGTAAACAGGGGATAGCAGTAGATCCTTCTAAGGTGGAAGCAATGATGGAGTGGGGGCGACCGACCTCAATAACTGAGATAAGGAGCTTTCTGGGCTTAGCTGGCTACTATCGGAGATTCATCAAAGGTTTCTCGCAAATAGCTTTGCCATTGACAAAGTTAACCCGTAAGGACGCGCCATTTGTTTGAACTTCTGAGTGTGAGGAGAGCTTTCAAGCGTGGAAGAAAAAGTTGACTACCGCGCATGTGTTGGTGTTACCCGAGCCGAATGAACCATTCGAAGTGTATTATGATGCCTCACTAAAGGGTCTGGGGTGCATGTTGATGCAGCACCAGAATGTGGTGGCGTATGCCTCACAACAATTGAGACCTCATGAAGTTAATGACCCAATGCATGACCAAGAACTTGCTACAGTTGTGTTTGCACTAAAGATGTGGAGGCATTATCTCTATGAGGTTAAGTTCCGAGTTTTCTCTGATCACAAGAGCTTAAAATACCTATTTGATCATAAAGAGCTTAATATGCAGCAGAGGAGGTGGATGGAGTTATTGAAAGACTACGACTTTGAGTTGAATTACCATCGGGGAAAAGCGAATGTTGTGGCAGATGCATTAAGTCGGAAGCCATTGTATACTGCTCAGATGATGCTTCGAGAAGAGGAGTTGCTCAAGGCATTTGAGAGTCTGAAGATTGGTATTCAAGAAGTGGCTGGAACTCTATGTTTGAGTCGGTTACAAATCTCAAGTGATTTTAAATCCGAACTCCTAAAGGCTCATCAAAACGACGACATGTTACCGAAGGTGTTGCCAGCTATTGAGCAAGGGAAGCAGTGGAGAGTGTCATGGGATCAGGATGGGCTGTGGAGATTCAAGGGTAGGATCATTGTGCCGGATGTTGGGACCTTACGGCAAGATATCTTGAAGGAAGCACACAAAAGCGGATTCTCTACTCACCCTGGGAGTACTAAGATGTACAACGATCTAAAGGCTATATTCTGGTGGCCTGGTATGCAAAATGATGTGGCGGAATATGTCTCAAAGTGCTTAACTTTTTAAAAGGTGAAGATTGAACACCAGAGACCTTCCGGGACGTTGCAACCCTTGGAGGTTCCGCAATGGAAGTGGGAGAGCATTGCAATGGATTTTGTGTCGGGGTTGTCGAGGACTAGGACCGGTTTTGATGCTGTCTCGGCTCACTTTCTACCCATTTGGATGAACTATACTCTTGAGGAGTTAGCATGCCTGTATATAAAGGAGATTGTGAGACTTCATGGTGTGCCTACTACTATAATTTTCGACAGAGATTCCCGTTTCACTTCAAGGTTCTGAGGTGCATTTCAGAAAGCTTTCGAAACCCGATTAAGCTTGAGTATGACTTATCATCCTCAAACTGATGGTCAATCTGAGAGGACAATTCAAACCCTAGAGGACATGTTGAGGGCTTGTGTTTTGGACCAGCCGGCGAGCTCGGATCAGTATATGCCGCTAGTAGAGTTTGCGTACAATAATAGCTACCATGTGAGCATTGGAATGGCTCCGTATAAGGCTATGTATAGGAGAAAGTTTCAATCTCCACTATGCTTATATGAAGCTGGGGAGAAAAGCTTGTTGGGGCCTAAGATGATAGCTGAAACTACTGAACAAGTTAAGAAAATCAGAGATAGGATGCTCACTGCTCAGAGCTGTCAGAAGAGTTACACCGATCAGAGGCGGAACCTTTAGAGTTTGAGGAAGGAGATCATGCTTTCCTTAAGGTTACTCCGACAACAGGAGTAGGTAGAGCAATTAAGATGAAGAAGCTGAATCCTCGATACATCGATCCATTTCAGATTCTTGAGAGGGTTGGACCGGTGGCGTATCGGATGGCTCTACTGCCTCATCTTTCGAACCTGCACGACGTATTTCACGTGTCGCAGCTTCGGAAGTATACTCCAAATACTAGCCATGTGTTAGAACCTGAATCGGTCCAGTTAAGGGAAGACTTGACTCTACTGGTGACTCCGATCAGAATTGATGACACGAGTATTAAACGGTTACGCAGGAAGGAGGTTCCATTAGTCAAAGTGACTTGGAGTCGAGCCAGTATTGTGGAACACACTTGGAAACTTGAGTCAGAGATGCGAGCGGACTACCCTCACCTATTCTCAAGTAACTAAATTCGAATTTTGTGGGCAAAATTTCCATTTAGGTGGGTAGAATGTAAAACCGGTTAATTAAGGACTAATTAACCCATAAATTAAGATATATTCTAGAAAATAAGAAATGAGGCTTTTATGGTTTAATTTGATAGAGAAAATTAAAACGAGAATTTTGACACTAATTTTAAAGAAATCGGCCTAAGATTGGGCCGAACAGGTCAAATCGGGATAACCGGACCCGTATTGGGCCCAAGACCCAGCCAAGCCTCACTAAACTAGAGAGCTCAGCACTCTCTCTCAAACACACACATGCTGAAACACAGCAATGGGAAAGGGGGAAAGATTGAAATCCTTCTTCCAAATTCACTTCCAACTTCCTTTGATCATAACTTTTGATCCGAAGCTCCGATTGACGCACCGTTTGCAGCCACGCGACCGTCACGTTGAGCTTTACAAAACCCACACAATTATTCTTGAGGTAAGCCATGATTTCAATTCGGTTTCTTCAGCCCTTAATTTCGGAAATTTGGTGGGTAAAGTGTTGAGACTTTTGAGTTTTGATGTTATAGAATCCAATTAACTTGAAGGAAAGGCTTATTCTTGCCTTCTTGAACCTTGGGTAAGGTAAGAGATCTCAAACCCTAGTGAAAATTCTGAATTAAAGCATTTGGGTATTGAGTTATTGTGTTTGGATGTGATAATTGTGGTTTAGGTAGTGTGTATGTGAATATTGAAGTTTGATTAAAATATTGGAAAGCTTGGAAATGAGCTTTTGTCCTTAGAAATCTGATCTTGGAGGTGTTAGAGCCTTGAAAAGTGAGAGAAAGTGGAATTGAAGGTGTTCCGGGTGGAACGAGAATCGGTCAAGGTATGGTTTCGGTTTTCTGTATCTAAAATATAATGTGGTTGTGAAAACGTAGGCTAGTGACCCTAGGATAGGATTTTGAAATGTTGATGTAGTTGTTGGATGATTTGGATTGAGTTGAATATATGAATAATGGTTGAGTGATTGTGAGTAGTACTAATTGTTGGTAAAGTATGTAATGTTGTAAGTGAGGTGGCTTGATATGCTTACTTGTTGGTAAAGTTGAGGCTCTTGTTGGTGAGCATGATTTGGCATGTGGTATGGACATGTATGTGTGTGTGTGTGTGTGTGTGTGTGTGTGTGTGTAGAAATTGAGATATGAAATATTGATTATGACTTCAATTTATTGAATTGAGATTTGGTTAAACGTGGGAGAATTGGTGGGTTGATAATTGAATGAGAATTTGAAAAGTGCTTGATGTTGAATGGTTGAGTTTTGGGTTTTGAATGAATTTGGGAGTGTATGTTTAGGGAATTGGAAGTTTATGAACTTTGGTAAAAAAAAATGAAATTTTGAAGAACTTCAACGGATCATATCTCAAGCTATTGTTTTTGGAATTTGATTCTTTTTATATCAAATGAAAGATAATTTCACAAGCTTTAAAATGGTTTAAATTTGGTGGAAATCTGAATTTTGTAGAAGGAGATATGATCGTTGAAAGTTTGAGGCATGAAATCTGAAATCTGTGAATTCAGCAGAATTTGTGATTTCTAGTTTGTGTGCGCACGCACACCCCGTGGATTTTTGAAGCTGTGCATGTTGTGCGCACGCACACGTGGGGATAGGGCTACTACTGGGAGTGCTAGCACGCTCTGTGCGCACACATAACCAACGAAGTCTTGCAAGCCATGCGTACGCACAGCCTTGTGCGTACGCACACATTGGGAAGTGCATTCTATTGATGGCATTCGCATGTCTTACGCATGCACTCAACAATGCAAATTTTGCTTTATGTGCATACGCACAACACTGTGCGCACGCACACTTTCTAAAAATACCTCTGGGCGTGCGCACGCACACCTCTGTGCGTACGCACACGACCCTGTTCTTTTATAAAGCCTTTGTTTTCAAGTCGTTCACTTTCCCAACAAGTTTGTAAACTTCTGAGATGCTATTTCACACTTATAAACCCCCATTTTCATCCTTTAAGTCTTAAATCAATATAAAAATGCCTAGTGATTGAGAAGAAGCTAGGGAAGGGGGTAACTTGTGGATGAAGAAAGTGGATATAATGAGAAGTTATGACTAATGATGGTGTTATGAGTTGTTGAGGAGGATGGTGGAGTGCTGTATATGATATGAGTCAAATGGCTCAGTATGATATGAGCTTAATGGCTGTGTGTAATGATGGTTTATGGCTAATGATGAATTATGAATTTTTAGCCGGATGGTTGAGATGAATGTTGATTTGTGGCTATGAATAAATGCATATATGTTGAGTTATTGATATTGTGATTGTTGCACTCCACCTATCTGAGATACGAGTTTCCCTGGGTGAAACCAGTGGCTAGCCACCACGTGCTCCAGGTGGAGACTCGATACTCTGCTGACCCTATGTCGTAAGTGTGGCCGGATACTGTGAAAGATCCGGATGAGCTCGCCCCCGTGAATATACACCAATGAGGGTGTTGGATGTGAACTATGTTTATGTTGTGGATAACTCGAGTTGGGGTTGCACGATATTAGGACAGTCCAATGGTTAGCTACCAAGACTTATCGGGTTGGCTTTATAACCGACAGATGAGACTCATCAGCCACTAGGACAGGCATACATCATATATGCATTATATGTGATTTGTTTGGAATGCCTAATTGATTGCATCATTACTTGCTAATAGTCTAAATGCCATAACTACTTCCTACTTGTGCATTTCCTTGTGTGATATAATTGTGTTTGCATATCAAATTATTGTTGGCGGTTGGGAGGTTTGAAGGATTTGGAAAGGGGATATTTAGTTAGACTGAAGATCCTTAATTAGTCACCTATTTTCATTTCTCATGGTTTAGTATATTTATATGATTTGGTTATGAATTGGGAGTTCTAGGATTGCCTTCGGTTTTTCCAGGACATTACATGTTAGATATTTGAGCACTGTTACCATGCTGAGAACCTCTGATTCTCACCCATGCAGATTTTGTGGTTTTCAGATGCAGGACGTGAGGCTCCTCGCTAAGGCATGCTAGAAATCTCTGTTTTGGCGAAGATCCTTAGCTCTCGGGACTTTATTTTGATTTTTATGTACTTGCTTAGATACTTATATTCTCTACTATTTATATATATACATTATTGACTCCTCTTAGAGGCTATTTTGGAGAAAACATGTTCTGTAACTTGTCTTTTAGGTTCTTTTGGATTTTTCTATATATATGTATGTATACTTCTATACTCGGACCGGTTATCTTCACAAACTGAGTCTTGAGTCTTGATATCTGTATTTTTGGCACTCTCTTGTATATCTTCTCGCGATAACTTATCATTTATCTGTTTCATTTACGTTATCAATCGGAGTGTTGTGCTTTTTGATTTAACGGTTTTGATTTACCCATTTTTCTTCAAAGGCTCCTAGTTACAAACATCTTTCACACTACTATACATACTAAATTTTACTTTCAGAGGTCGTAATACCTTGCCACCTCTGTTTTATGACTTAAGCATAAGACTCGGTGTGGTAGGATGTTACATGTTACATACAAAAGCAATTACAAAACCTACTCTTCTGAATAAAACTCTAACTAACAAGGTAAGGGAAAAATAAATTCTAACAACTCAACTCGTAAACATATTCCTCTGTACTTCCGTAACTTCGCAATAAGCTTTTGCACCTGTAGTTGAAAGGGGTGGAAGATTTTGGGGTGAGAACAAACCACGCGTTCTCAGTAGGGAATGGGATTGTCGAAAGAGTAATGAAATAAAATGCAAATAATTAACTTTACTCAATAAAACTATATTTTTATCAAACCTTTTGAAAATACTTTTTACTATTACTTTATATAATTAATTACCTTCTTTAAATTTCTGAACTTAAGACAAATCTCAATCACAACCTCAGTTCTTAGTCACCTCAATACACAAACTAATAGCACAGAAAAAAAATCAACACACAAACAAATAACAATAAGACAAACAGCACAATCACAAAGAGACAAGATAAGCAAACACAATCAAATGCAAATGTGCAAACACTGATGATGCATGTCTAGTCTTATCGCAGGTAATGAGCTCATTTGTCGGTTTCGTCCCGCACCCGACGCAATCTGACTCGCAAGTCAGATAAGGCATTCCAACGGCATAACCTCTGTAAGTTTCTACTTCTTGCAGGCGCTGATTCTCCAGCTGAAGCATGTGCCACTTTCTCCTGGAAGCCATTCCATACACACGGACATCCCCGCACAATCATTCACATATAAAGCCCACGGCTTAACATTCTCATATCGGCACCCTAACTAGTTACTTTTCGTCACCCTCTCGTGATCTTTTATTCATTTCATAATCATATGTGCTGTGTTCTCTTTCCTCTTTCTTTCTTTGTCTTAACAAACCGAACTCAAATAATAACTTGAAACAAAATCTATTCTCAAAAAGACTGAATGTAAAACCTTATACTTTCTTAATAAATCAAGCTAAAAATAAGACTTTTGTAATAAATCGAAATCAAATAGTTTTCAGTAATTAAAACGTTTTTTTTTTAAGTTAAGCCACTTTCTATTTTAATAAAATTCAAACCTTTCAAATCTTATGTTATTAAGTCAAACCAATAATTATTAATAAATCAAATCAATAATTTATCAAAATAAGCTTATAAATCAGATTTTAAAAATGAAATCACTTTTCGTATATTTTTATAAAAATTGGACAGCATCTCCCTTTAAAATTGGACTTCACCACCCTTTTCGGATCCCAACCAAACTATTCTCAACTTTTTTTCGATCGTTTCTAATAACTCAAACTAATCCAATATCATAAATCATTTTTAAATCTCAATTCAATACCAACAAATCAAACCAAAATCAATCTCACCAGTTAATCACTCACAACAATAAAATCAGTCATAATCACAACCATAATCCAAACTCAATTCATCAATTACTCATACAACAGGTTTTCAATAATCAACTCAGCATATTCAAATTAATAAATAATCACAGATTAATCACCATTCACAACCACAATTCAACCAATTTCATCACATTCAATTATATTCATAATCACTAACAATCTCAATTTTATCAATTTTTATCAGTTAATCAAACGAGACATTTATGAATTATTTGCAGTTACTCATTAAACTTCAATGGCATTCGTAAATTAAAACAGTTAATTTTAAAATAAATTCTCTACCTCCGTACAAAATCAAAGTCAATGAAAATTTTGGAAAAAATTTTTGATTAAACTGCTAAAAAAATGTCTGTGCTTCCTAAAATTTCAATTGGCTGAACTCAAGAGATAGAAAAATTATATTACCGTCAATTTCTATCAATCAAAAGTGATACTAAAATATAGAAAAAAAAAGATACAAATATTTTTACTAAATTAAATTTTTTATTGAAGTTATGAATCACAAGAAATCAAATTTTTTATTGAAGTTATGGATCACAAGAAATCGAAACCAAGAGTTCGGTGGGGTTACGGTTTCCTTTCTTGCAAGCTTCGGCCTTTCCTTTCCTTATTTCTTTTCTTATGAGTTCACTGATGAAAGGAACAAATATAGAATAAAGATATTTTGATGATTGAATGAAATGGATTATGTGTCTTGTTTATATATTAATATATGCATGTATGCCACGTTTGGCCTTACTTCCATAAGGTTAAGTAATATATCATAGTAATATAATAATGATAATGTTACGATACGGATGTTAATATCCATTTACTCAATATGATTTATTCTCTTTTTGAAATTTTATTAGGAAGCACAAATATTAAAAGATATGTAGTGCATGCTTTCTTAATATTTATAAAGTAAAACTTTTTACTAGTATAAATAAGGGAATAAGGCTGAGGTTTTTACACACAATCAAGTAATAAGAAATCAATTCTCTTTTTATGTTGTAATCAAATACTCTTCTCTTTATATTACTATTACAATTTTTTCTCTTCTTTTATTTTATAAGTATTTTAAATACTCTTTTCTATTACTCTTTACATATAATATTAATAACAATATTAATCATCTTTATTATATTGAGATAGTAATTATAGTACTAGAGTCTTCTATTTATACTTCTTTATTTGATATTTATTTTACAACACGTTATACTCTCATCAAATTTTTAGGAAGACTTAGGTAACAAATTTTCATTATGTTGAAGCTCTCTCATCTTGAATTCAATGCTCTTGATATATCTGGAAACAATTATTTATCATGGATATTAGATGCTAAAATCCATCTTGATTCAATGGATCTTGGAGATATCATTAAGGCTGAAAATAATGCATTCCAAAAGGATAAAGCCAAAGCCATGATTTTTCTTCGTCATCATCTTGACGAAGGATTGAAAAATAAATATCTCACATTAAAAGATCCTGCAGATCTTTGGAAAGACCTTAAAGAAAGGTATAATCATCAGAAAACGGTGATACTTCCTCAAGCTCGATATGAATGGACGCACTTGCGTTTACAAGATTTAAATCCATAAATGAATATAATTCTGCAATGTTTCGAATCACCTCACGAATGAAATTATGTGGGGAAAAGATAACTGATCATGATATGTTGGAGAAAAATTTTTCAACCTTCCATGCCTCGAATGTGCTCCTGCAGCAGCAGTATCGAGAAAAAGGGTTTAAAAATATTCTGAGTTAATTTCTTGCCTTCTTGTTGCTGAACGCAACAATGAGTTGCTCTTGAAAAATCATGAAGCGTGCCCAGCTGGCGCCGTCCCATTTTCTGAAGCAAATACGGCAAATTACCCCAGAATAGGTAAATGGCACGGTTTTAATAACAAGAAAAATTATGGAAGGAAAAAGAATTATATTCAAAAGAGAGGATCTCACCAGAAGTGGGATAAAGAAAGAAATATCGGGCAGAATAAATCAACAGAGGATAAGTGTTTCCGTTGTGGTGGAAAAGGCCATTGGTCACGTACCTGTTGTACCCCAAGGCACCTAGTCGATCTTTACCAGGCATCTTTGAAAAAGGATGACAAGGGAAAAGAGTCGAATTTTGTTTCAAATGCTGCTGAAAATTCCACCACTCATTATGATGTATCTGGTTTCTTTGAGGATCCTGAAGAAAATATTGGTCATTTGATCAATGATGGAATAGTTTAATGTGTGAGATTGTTAAGCATTCATGTAAATAAATAATGTAAAGAACTTATTGTTATGTTTTATTTTCTATGTATTTAAGTTTCAAATATGATGTATATAAATAATGAAATATTAATGTTTATGAATTTTGAAATTATTAAATGTGTCATGTTTTAAAATGAAATTTTAGTATATGACATTATTTTATATGCAGTATTTCTTAGAAAAATAATTTCGATCAAGTATTCAATTTAACTGTGCATAGTACTCATTTTATTATTATTTGTCTTTGAAGAGAATGGCAAGGATATGTAATGAAGATGTATGCCTTGCGGATAGTGCAAGTTCGCACACTATTCTCAAAAGTGATATATATTTTACCCATCTTGTGCCAAAAGAAGAATGTGTTAATATTATTATTGGCTCAGGCAATGTGATTGAAGACTCCGGAAGAGCTATAATTTTGTTTCCCGGAGGAACAAAATTTATAATAAATAATGCACTGTTGTCTACCAATTCTCAAAGAAACTTGTTGAGCTTTAAAGATATTCACCGAAATGGATATCATATTGAGACTATGAATGAGGGAAATCATGAGTATTTATGCATCACAACTCATGATTCAAATAAGAAAGTTATATTAGAAAAATTACCCTCACTTTCATCTGGGTTGTATTATATCAAGATTAGTACAATTGAATCACATGCCACTGTAAACTAGAAGTTTACTAGTCCAAATGAATTCATAACTTGGCATGATAGATTGGGTCATCTGGGAACAACCATGATGAGGAGAATTATTGAAAACTCTCATGGACATTCACTAAAGAACCAGAAGATTTTTAAAACTAGTGAATTTTGTTGTGCTGCATGTTCTCAGGGAAAGTTAATTTTAAGGCCATCACCAGTAAAGATTGGATTTGAGTCCCCTGAATTTCTAGAAAGGATTCAAGGTAATATGTGGACCTATTCATCCACCATGTGGATCTTTTAGATATTTTATGGTCCTAATAGACGCATCTTCGAGATGGTCAGATGTGTGCTTATTGTCCTCTCGCAACCTGGCGTTTGCGAGATTATTGGCTCAAATTATTCGATTAAAAGCACAATTTTCAGAAAATCCAATCAAAGCAATTCGTCTTGATAATGCTGGTGAATTTACTTCCCAAGCTTTTGATGCTTATTTTATGGCTAATGGAATAAGTGTTGAACATCCAGTAGCTTATGTTTACATACAAAATGGGTTAGCAGAATCGCTTATTAAACGCCTCCAATTAATTGCTAGACCCTTGCTTTTGAGAACAAATCTCCCAACCTCGGTTTGGGGGCATGCTATTTTACATGCCGCAGCACTTATTCGTTTGAGGCCAACGAGTTACCATCACTTCTCTCCTATGCAATTAGCTTTTGGCCAGCAGCCAAATGTTTCCCATCTAAGAATATTTGGGTGTGCGATATATGTTCCCATTGCACCACCTAATCGCACCAAAATGGGACCCCAAAGAAAGTTGGGGATATATGTTGGATATGATTCTCCCTCTATAGTAAGGTATCTTGAGATACAAACTGGGGATGTATTTAAAGCCCGATTTGCGGATTATCATTTTGATGAATCAAAATTTCCAATATTAGGGAGAGAGAATAAGCTTCCTGAAAAGGAGTTTAACTGGAATGCATCATCGTTGATGCATTTAGATCCTCGATCAGGGCAATGTGAACTAGAAGTTCAAAAGATTATACATTTGCAAAGAATAGCAAATGAATTGCCTGATGCATTTTCCGATACAAAGAGGATAACCAAATCTTATATACCAGTGGAAAATGCCCCAATTCAAATTGATGTCCCAGTTGGACAAATTTCCACCGAAGCAAATACACGCCAGAAGTGTGGCAGGCCTGTCGGTTCCAAAGACAAAAATTCTCGAAAAAAAAAGAGGTAAATACGATTCCTGTTGAAAAAGATATAGTAAAGACACCTGCAGTTGTCCAAAATTCTGATATAGTGTTAACGCCAGAAGACGTTCAGGTACCTGAAAATTGTGAAAATGACGAGACCTCGATAAATTATGTCTTTACAGGAGTAAAATGGGACCGAAATAAGACAATTGTCAATGAAATATTTGCATATAATGTGGCACTAAATATCATGCATGAAAATAAGGATCTTGAGCCAAGATCAGTCGAAGAATGTCGACAAAGGAATGATTGGCCAAAGAAGCCATGAAGGCTGAATTAGACTCACTTGCAAAACGTGAAGTCTTTGGACCTGTAGTCCGTACACCTGAAGATGTAAAACCTGTTGGATACCGATGGGTATTTGTGAGAAAATGAAATGAGAAAAATGAAGTTGTGCGCTATAAAGCCCGACTTGTGGCATAAGATTTTTCACAAAGGCCCGGTATAGATTATGAAGAAACGTATTCCCCTGTAGTGGATGTGATAACATTGCGTTATTTGGTCAGTTTATCTGCATATCATAAACTACATATGTATTTAATGGATGTGGTAACAGCCTACTTATACGGCTCATTAGATCGGAATATCTATATTAAAGTCCCTGAAGGACTAAAGATATCTAAACCATCCAATGAATATTCGCAAGGGTTATACTCAGTCAAATTGCAAAGATCTTTATATGGTCTAAAGCAATCTGGATGAATGTGGTATAATCGTCTTACTGAGTATCTGGCCAAAAACGGATTCAAGAATGATGATATCTGTCCATGTGTTTTCATAAAGAAAACTACATCTGGGTTCATTATAATTGCTGTGTATGTTGATGATTTAAATATCATTGGGGCTCCTGAAGAGATTCCAACAATTATAAAAACTCTAAAAGAAGAGTTTGAAATGAAAGATCTTGGAAGAACTAAATTTTGTCTCGGCCTGCAGATCGAGCATATAAAAAATGGGATCTTTATTCATCAAACAACATACACAGAAAAGATCTTGAAGAGATTTTATATGGACAAGTCACATCCCTTGAGTACCCCAATGATCGTAAGATCTTTAGATGTGGAGAAGGATCAATTCCGTCCTAAAGAAGAAAATGAAGATATTCTTGGTCCTGAAGTACCATATCTTAGTGCCATTGGAGCGCTAATGTATCTTGCTAATAATACACGACTCGATATATCATTTGCTGTGAATTTACTAGCAAGATATAGTTCCTCTCCAACCAGAAGACATTGGATTCGAATCAAACAGATCTTTCGATATCTTCATGGAACGGTTGATTTGAGATTGTTTTATCCCTATGGATCTAAGTCACAATTAGTTGGCTATGCAGATGCTGGATACTTGTCTGATTCACATAAAGGGAGATCTCAAACAGGATACCTATTCACATATGGTGATACAGCTATATCATGGAGGTCCACAAAATAGACGATAGCAGCAACCTCTTCTAATCATGCTGAAATACTAGCGATTCATGAAGCTAGTCACGAGTATTTTTGGCTAAGAAGCCTGATTCAATATATTCTGTCGTCATGTAGATTGATTGATCATAAGATAGCTCCAACTGTCCTGTTTGAAGATAATACAGCATGCATTGCTCAGTTTAAAGGCGGATACATCAAAGGTGATAGAACAAAGCACATTTCTCCCAAATTCTTCTTCACTCATGATCTTCAAAATCAAGGGACAATTGATGTCCAACAGATCCGCTCAAGTAACAATCTGGCAGATTTATTTACAAAGTCACTCCCAAAATCCTCTTTTGAAAGATTAGTACATGAGATTGGGATGCGCCGATTTTGAGACATTAAATAATGTCGGCATGAGGGGGAGACTGTACTCTTTTTCCCTTGGTCAAGTTTTTTTCCCATTGGGTTTTTCTTGACAAGGTTTTTAATAAGGCAGTCCCCATCACAAAGGATATTGTACTCTTTTTCCTTCACTAAGGTTTTTCCCACAGGATTTTCCTTTAGTAAGGTTTTAATGAGGCAATAATCCTAAATGGACATCCAAGGGCGAGTGTTACGATATGGATGTCCATATCCATCTACTCAGCATGATTTATTCTTCCTTTGAAGTTCTATTGGGAAGCACAAATATTAAAGGATATGCGGTGTATGCTTTCCCAATATTTGTAAAGTGAAACTTTTCACTAGTATAGATAGGGGAATAAGGCTGAGGCTTTTACACACAAGCAAGTTATAAGAAATCAATTCTCTCTTTATGTTGCAATCAAATACTCTTCTCTTTATATTATTACTACAATTCTTTCTCTTCTTTTATTTTATAAGTATTTTAAATACTCTTTTCTATTACTCTTTATATATAATATTAATAACAATTTAGTCATGGTCAAGTAATTAGCCAAGTAGACAACCCAATTTAGTCTTCATTTCATTAATATGTTTTAATTTGATTTTGATGATGACAAACAAACCAGGCGCTTCTGTTTGTCTTTTGGTTCACGAATGTATATATTTCTCAAGAACTTAATGTGGTTTAGTGGTTCGATTTCAGTGGTGATAATAGAAAACTCCAAATGATTGGTGAGAAGATGGATGCTCTGTTCCAAGGGCTTATCGATGAGCATCAAAGCAAGAAGGAAAGTTCAAACACCATGATAGATCACTTACTCTCTTTTCAAGAATCTCAGCCAGAGTATTACACCGATCAAATTATCAAAGGGCTTATCATGGTCAGTCATCTATTCTTTGCCCATTAATTGATGATTAACATGATAATTAAGATATTAGCATATGTTATGTTAAACAGTTTAAATTTGAAATCTTAAGTATTATTGCTTGAATCTATAATCATTATTATTCCGTTTGCATGGGTGTAGGCCATGATGGTGGCTGGAACAGAGACTTTGGCTATAACAATAGAATGGGCATTGTCGAATCTGTTAAACCATCCACAAGTGTTGGAGAAAGCAAGGATGGAGTTGGACAAGTAAAGGGATGTTGGGAATAATACACCATTCCCCCTTGAGAAAATACCTTTCACAGAGAAATAAAATAGACACAATCACAACACAAGAATTTAACGTGGAAACTCCAATTACTGGAGAAAAAACCACGGCCGTTGTCAAATGACAACCAGAGAATATCACTATGTGAAAATTATTACAACACATAGACTTCTTTCTCTCTAACACCGGCACCCCAGTACACCCACACTCTCAAAGCAAATATTTAACTACACCTCACAACACTCTCTAATCAAAGAGTATAGAGGAAAAGAAAAGTCAGATACAAGCTTTAAGTGTTTCCGACTGGTGCAAAAAATATGGAGAACTTAGCCTCATATTTATAGCCTAGGCCATCCACTCCATTTGCTATCCTAAGCAATGTGGGACTAATTCAACCAAATTCTAACGATTTCACCTTGGTACAGATCGAAACCTTGCTGAAAATTCATGGTGCAACTTCCAAATTGGCTTTTCCTGGAAGTTCTTCAGCCATCGACATAACTCCGCCACACACCTTGCATCTCAATGCCAACCAATTCCCGTGCGCAATTGTGGACCCGATTGCCATAACTTATCCTTATCCATGGCAGTGCGGTAATACCATGAGGATACTTCTTGTCTTCTAGAGAACATCATCTTCTTCTTCAACGCCTTGTGCAAACCTGATTGTATCAACACATCCTTGACTTGTATTTGCCACAAGCCAAAATTGATTCTTCCATCAAATTTCTCTATTTCAAGCTTCACAGCACTTGAACATCCTGACATTATTGCAACCGTATACTGGAATAGTATAACTCAACTGTAGATCGTGCATTAGGAAGGGTCCCCAGGAAAGAGAGGTGGGTCACAATGGACACACTTAAATACCAGGTCTTTCCTTAGCCAGAACCTTTCCAAACTGCACTCTCACAGTGTCACACTGCCTTCCAACAACAACAACAGCAACCAAAGATCAACCTCAAGCTACAGGACAAAATTCTTTTCTGATGTGGAAAGTCAGACTAGGCTGCAACCACAGAGCATACTAAGAATAAAGCCTACCGAACCGAAGCTCTGATACCACTTGTTGGGAATAATACACCATTTCCCCTTGAGAAAATACCTTTCACAGAGAAATAAAATAGACACAATCACAACACAAAAATTTAACGTGAAAACTCCAATTACTGGAGCAAAAACCACGGCCGTTGTCAAATGACAACCAGAGAATATCACTATGTGAAAATTGTTACAACATATAGACTTCTTTCTCTCTAACACCGGCACCCCAGTACACCCACACTCTCAAAGCAAATATTTAACTATACCTCACAAAACTCTCTAATCAAAGAGTATAGAGGAAAAGAAAAGTCAGATACAAGCTTTAAGTGCTTCCGACTGGTGCAAAAAATATGGAGAACTTAGCCTCATATTTATAGCCTAGGCCACTCACTCCATTTGCTATCCTAAGCAATGTGGGACTAATTCAACCAAATCCTAACAAGGGATATAACACAATTTTACCTAGATGCTTCCTGAGTAATAAACAGTGCCTAAACATTTCAAATAAAGCTGAAGAATAAGAGAATGCTAACCTCGGAGATTTCATGATACTCTTTTGTTCATTTATATATCTCAGATGTTCTTTTATATCTTGTTCTAGGGTCTTCATGGATAAGAATTTTCTGTTAGACAAAAACTCCTCAACCTGGCGCTTCACTGCACCAAAAGTCTGCTTAAATTGTGAAACCTTGTTCTCAAACTGCTTGTGGGAACTGGTGCAATTCTCCACCGACTTCCACAAATTTTCTTCCTTCACCAAATCCAGTAAACACTTGCGATTAGCAGTTTGTAAATCAAGGTAAAGTTTAACAAGTCGAAGTCTCTCAACATCCTTCCCAAAATTAGACAAAAGATCAGAATGTATCATGTGTTGCTGCAGGTAACGCTTCATAAAGTCCCCATAGTTTTGGTTAATCATCCTATAGTACTGCTCTAAGTTGCCCCTTACAACCTCCATTGCTCTTTCTTGAACCATCTATTCCCTCAAAAGCCTCTCACAATGCTCATTTCTTGAACTATCTATCTCAATTATTGCATATCATGATGAATTGGTGTTACTCTTCTAATGTTGTGAGAAACTTATTTTGTACCTAATGAAAGGCTAATATTACCCAAGCTCTTGTTTTAGATAGAGTCCAGGGAAGAGAACTAAACTGGGAGAAGAGATATGACATTATCATTGGGACAACTGAAGGATTGGTTTACGTGCATGAGAATTCAAAAACTAGGATAATTCAAAGAGATATAAAAGCCAGCAACATCTTATTGGATGCTAAACTTCGCGCCAAAATTATATGTGGAAATAAATTTTGTTTCTTTTTTTTCTTATGATTATGGAATGTCATAAAATACTAAAGAATTTTTCATTGAGGTGCAGAAGTGTGGCAGCATTCCAATTAAGTCATGAAACATTATCTATGCACAGATACAAACTATGAAATAGTGTATATTAATCTGAATAGTTCCAATTTAATCCTTTTCTCTTCCAAGTAATTTAGGCAGAGAGAAAGCACATATGTTGAAGACTTGTTCATAGCTTACATTGTTGGAATGGACACAATGGCTCGTGGATTCAAGAATGCTGCTAAGTTAATTGAGGTACCATTGCTTACACCTATTTATGAATATTTTTCTAATTTAGATCTAGAGACTCCATGTCAAAACTTCACTCATAAATCATACTAATTTTTTGTTTTTAATTTCCATTATATTATACTGGACCAAAGGATGGTTTCCTTGCTCAGCTTGTTAAAAAGTGATACCAGATTTTTGACACTAATCTAGGTGCTCAGATAGAGGTTCAAATTTTTATTCTACTTTTTGTTGGTTCATTTTTTTAAAACTTGGTGAAGGAAAACATAAATGGATTTGATAAGCTTCAACCTGTGATAAAGGGCTTTTAGTTTCCAATTTTCAGGTTAGTGTTGAGCATCATAGTCAGCCCTTAACATGATTTTGATATCTGCAGGAAAGAGCAACTCAACAGGCCATTGTCATTGTAGTGATTTAATGCTTGATTAACTACGAATATGCCATCAATGGTCATGTTTGAATCTAACCATTATTTCCTACACGTTAATACTAGGGAAGTTACTTGTATATTATATATGCACATTGTGATAATAAGAAACATATTATGATGGTCTTCATCTTACTCAACGGCAAAAAGGTGTATGTAAAGGTGTTCACATATAGGCGTTTTGAGGTTATTAATAAAGTTACATAGTCTTAAGTGGATTCTCTTAAGTGGATTCGGGTGTAGGTTATCAATATCTTGACTTTGTTTTGACTTTTATGATTTTAACAGAACACATTGTAAAATGAGAAGAAAGGTTGCTATAACTGTCAGGTTAGTCATTTTGCTCTGTTACTTGCAAAAGGAAACTACATAAATAAATGGTCATGGTTTATAATTGCTATTTTTTATACATAAATATTTCTTTCTTATAGCCTAAAAATATTTGTTACCGATGTTCATATACCTTCTTAAACAAGGACGGTAAATAGGTGAAGTTAGGGGATTTAATTGTATACCCTTGTGATCCAAATTTGTTTATGAGATTGAATGGGTTGAACTGTAAATAAATTATAGTTGAATTCAAAATATTTAAAACAAAATATTTTGAAAGTGACGGTTACTTTTAGTGCTATGGTACAGTTAGCGATGGCCAAGGATCCTGAAGGGACTTTCTTTAAAAGGTTGGAAGGTCTTCAACCTTGTGAAGTCTTGAAACTAAAGCCTGGCACTCATATATTTGTTGTTTATGGTCTAAATAATTTATTTTTGCTTTATCATTCTTTGCTTTGTAGGGATATTTTTGTTACTCATAAATATATTAACACTAATTTAACTTGGTATCATTTAGGAGATAACTTTTTTAAGACTGCTAGCTATACAATTGAGGCAGTATATGCAAAATCATATGAAGATACCACCCAGAAACTTAAGGACATCGTGGCTCAGATTTTAAGAAAGAGGAATGAGCTACGCCAATTTGAAGCAGAATATAGAAAGATTACTATTTGCTTTACTCAATCGTGGCTTATGGATTACTTTGACAAATATTAGTTGATGTTAATAAAATGTGTTCTTTGTTTCAGCTTGCTCTAGGTGCTGTAAATTCAGAGGTTCTTCTTGGAAGATATGAGCTTTAAAATATTTACATGATTTTCATATGCAGTAATGTGCTGTATTTCAGGCCTGGTGTGTGGGAAAATGAAGGTGGTCAAGTGCAGTAATCCAGATTCTTGTAAACTCGTATAACTCATCTGAGATGAACCAACAAGTTCAAGCTGAATTAGCAATGCTTTCTAAAACGGTATAAATTTTTTCATGACTTAATGATCCAAAATTCACTGTAAGATATTCTTTCTTTTATGTACGAATGAGATTTGAATGACTTCCTGTAGGAAAGTATTTCCCAAGACAAGAAGAGAAGCTGAGAACGATTCCAGAAGGACTCAAGACTCTCACTTCTCTCAAGAAAATAAAAATTATAGGAATGCCAGTCGAATTTGAACATAGACTTCAAACTAATGATGTGCCAGAGTTCAAGTATGTTACTCCAGCAATTGAATCTTCCATGGACATTTTGGCAGTTGGTATGCTGATTCGTTCACTAATGTTGCTTGGGG
This sequence comes from Arachis duranensis, assembly GCF_000817695.3. NCBI lineage: Eukaryota > Viridiplantae > Streptophyta > Magnoliopsida > Fabales > Fabaceae > Arachis > Arachis duranensis. The sequence continues at coordinate 103,116,216 of NC_029772.3, read as the reverse complement.
ATTATACTCTATATTTAGTTTAATTCTAGATTAGGTTTATGTTTATATTTAGGCTAATTTTGATAGTGGTTAGCTACAAGAGCAGATTGTTTTATACACCTTTAGGGTATGCTACAGTATAGATTTTACAGGTTTTCTTTCTTTCAGTGGTATTTGTTTTGAATTATAATTGATGTATCAATACACTTTGTTGATATATGGTTATTACTTGTTATTATAGTTGATGTATCAATATACTTTGTTTATTTTGAATTATATAATTGTTTATAATACTTTTTTTTAGTTTGATAATACGATGAATTTGTTTATTTTTTGAAATATTATAAATATTTGAATATAAATTAGATAAAATTTTGTATTTATTAAATTTATATTTATTTTGTGTAAAAACAGGTTTATTTTGCAATGAAAAAATTTAAAAAAATATATATTTTACCTTATTGACGGATTTACAGACGAATTTTCTGTCTGTAATCAGAGTGTGAGATAATTTTCCAAAGTTCAAATTACAGACGAAAAATCTGTCAGAAAATTCGTCTGTAATTACAAACAGAAAATCCGTCTGTAATTACAGATAGAAAATCCGTCTGTAATTACAGATGAAAAATCCGTCTGAAAATCCATCTGTAATTACAGACAAAAAATCCGTCAAAAAGTTCGTCGCCTTCGGAAAATGGATGGAGAATTTACAGAGGAAAAATTCGTCGGTAACTGGTAAAAATCCGTCGGTAATTTTTCGAAGGAAAAAAATCCATCGGTAAATAATTTCTTACGGGACTTTTACAGAGGGACAAAATCCGTTGGTAATTTCGTCCATAACAAAAAATTTGTCTGTAATAAAGACTAAATCTGTCTGTATTAATCCATTTTCTAGTTGTAGAGAGACGCACCGGAACTGCATGAGACGAATCAGAGGAGTTGGCGATCATGACTTCTGGACTTTGGAGTTTGGCCGTTCGAGATTTCAGGAGAAGCTGACGGGTGAGGAAGAGTTGTTGAGTAATATTGAGAGAGAACAAGAAAGAAGAATTTAGGATTAAAGCCACCGTTAACGTGATTTGAAAAATTAAAAAAAATCAGTTTCTAATCTTTTATAAAATTATATATTTATTCATTTTAAAAGATAAATACAAGAAAATAAATATTTTTGCGTCAGGTACATACACTTGTTAAATCTTAAAATTTAAATAAAATAATATGTTTGATTTATTTTTATTTAATTTTAAATTAAAAATAATAATAACTTATTTAATTCTATATTTATGATAATAAATAAAGTTATTATTATATAAATTATTTAATATAAAATAATTTAATTTATGATTATAGTTAATATATATATTATTTATAAATAATCAAAACACAAAAATTTAAATTCTTAATATTTATTTGTTTAAGTAGATAAATAAGTGAATCCAAATTAGTTTGTAGGATTAAAGTTTATAGCATGCTATACTACATAGAGAGTTTCGGGTGTATAGTATTCTCCCTCGTTCTCATATAGTAAAGTGTGACCTACATATAAGGGTACATTTATTTTACGTGAGAACTTATATTTGGAAACCGACAATTGAGTGAATTGACACACATAAACAATAAATATTAGCACCATAATGTAGACGTGAAGTTATTAAAGCATAGTTATCAAATCTGATTTGATTTGGTCGGTTGGATTAAAAATTTGGTTACTTAATTATTTAGTTAGATCAAATTTTTTATTAAATTGTCTATACAATAAATCTGATGAAATTTGGTTTAATTTGATGGATTTTATATGAATTCGATAATATGATCGGTTAATCCAACTCAATTCGAGTCGTATTTATTAATTTTTTAATTTTTTTTTTTTGAAACGATGTCGTGTCAAGCCACCTCTTATTTCTCTCTTTGAATGAACTCTAAGTCATTAATCTGAATGGAAGTGTGGAACCCCTTTCTCCTGCGTAATCTCAGCAACCCTAGCCAGTCTCACCTTTCTACTCTTTCAAGCTCAGCATCGGCAGTCCCTCACCTTCATTTCATCACTTTCTCGTCTCTCCCCTCACTTTGTCAATCATCAATTTGTCACTTTCAGTCTCTGGATTTCTCACCCCGTCGTTCTCTCGGTCTCTCACTGTGTCCTGGCATTCGCTTCGTCAGAATCAGTGAAACAGCATCTGCTCTCTCGGGTGGTGGTGGTGGTCGTCTTTTCAACCAGGTGAACTACAGTTCTCGACCCTGGTCTTTCTAGTTCAATATTGATTTCGATGAATTTGGTGGTTGTTGCTGTTTCATTTAGTTTTTAGAGTTGTTGTTGCTGTTTTTTTTCTGGTTTAATGTTAATTTCGGTGAACCTGAGCAAATTTTAGAGTTATTGCTGTTCTTTTTGTTTGTTAAATGTTGTCTTTTTAGAGTTGTTATTGGTGAATCTTAGCAAATTTTAGTTATAATTGTTGTTGAATCTGGTAGTTGCTGCTGTTGTATTTGGTTAACTGTTGTTGAACATGAGGAAATTTTAGTAAACTTTAGTTGAATAGTTAAATTTGTTATTGATTATCATTAGTGAACTTTGGTGGTTATTGCTGTGTTGCTTAAAAACTCATTTAGATAAATCTTTTGTGGTTGAAAATCTTTTTTTTTTGCTAGAATTTTAAAAATGTCTTCATCTCAAACATCATCAAACACGTCACCATCTCAAGAACAAGCATTATCAGCAAAGATATTTTTGAACTTGTAGTTCTTCGAGTTGTGAGCGAAATTAGAGTATTTTTGAACACATTCATACAAAGAAAAGGAAGTGGTTAGAATATCAAAATTTTAATGATCTTGTTTTCGTTCATTATAACTTGAGACTACAACAAAGGTATTTTCTTTAAATATTTACCTACTTTTAAAAATTATTGTTCATTAAAATTTAATCTTTAATTTAGTAACTACATAAATTGATAACATAGGAATCAAATGAGAAAGTAGAACTATGATCCAATTTGTCTTGATGCATTTGATGACCATTTGAATTGAATATTGGAAGATTTTATCATTATTAAAATATTCAACCAACTTTAGAAGATTTTGGTATATTTTTTCAGTTGCTTGAATATTTTAATTGTGAGTTGCTATTATGAATTATTCTTGATATTGATTTGTGAAAAATACACTATGTAAATCAATTAAATTTAGAAGATGATCAAAATAATGATGGATTGAGTAACAATATTATGGGAGATATGGATGCAAATCAAAATGAAGAAAATGTTGATCAAATTTCAAATTTATCTTACGAAGATATTGATGTCGACTTTGAGATCACTCATTGGACTTGATTTACTGATTGTGTTATTTTTCACTGGTCTTTGTTAATTTAAATTGAAAAAATATTTTATATTAAAGACTAATTTATTATATTTTTTTAGATCATTCGTTATATTTAAAAATTAATATTAAATTATTAATATTTATAAAGACTTATATTTTAAATTTAAAGATATTATTTTAATTTTATTTATATAATTTTATTTTTTTAGTTATGATCAGATTAACTAAAAAAATTATTAACTTATCAATTAAATTAATAACCCAATAATTTAATCATATGACCAAGTTGATTATCGATTCGATTTTAATAACCATAAAAAAAAAATATGCAAGCTTTCAATTGTTAAAAGGAGATTGTGGATCCAATGAGGAAGGGACAAATCACAAATTAAAACAATAAGCAGTAAGCACCATCAACGGGGGCAATTAAGAAGTGCCACACCCTAGACAAATGTAGGACTCACGTTAGTAACCTAATCATAATCATCATTGTTTTTATTTTTGTGGAATTTCTTGGAGACCGCAAACACTTATAGTTTTGTTTGCTTAGAGAGAGAGAGAGAGAGAAAGATCCACCGGAGACTTTGAATATTGAATTGTTTGTTACTAAAATTCTACGGTTTTGAAAGGGTCGCCTAACTCTCTTCATGAGTTCATACCGTTCATTACGCACTCACAATAATTAGATCTATGGCACCTCCTAACTGCCAAACACGTCCATCTCGTTCTTTTATTACATTGCTTTTTTAGTTTTTTTATTCAATTTATTTAAGAATTTTATTAACGAATATTTTAGAGATATTTATTAAAAAAATTTATACTTTTATTACAAGAATAGGTGCCATGACAAAATCCTCTTTTTAAATATACCTATTAAGGAATTATAACTTAAAAGGAAAGATTTTTTTTGGCGAAATTCCATATTATGATTATGATATTATATTGCTGACAAAATCTTATATCAATTAACGAGATTTGAACCAACCAACACTGTCAAAAAATATTAGTGGAATTTTAACTAAAGAATAGATCTTTTCCGTTGCTTCTATTCTGTATTGCTAATTGAATACTGTGTTTCTGCCAACTCCTCCTCTTGGATTGTTTTGTTTTTATTAGTTTTGCTTATGAAAAGTTCCCAATGGACGTAACGTATCGGTTAGGCAGAGTCGTTGACTCATTGGCTAACAAACTTTTTTTTTTAATTTGATTCAGTATTCAGAGCATGTTTGGGTGAAAAAACATATTTTCTTAAGTGATTTTTGTAAAATTATTTAAAAAAAATAATTTAATGTTTAGATATTTATATAAAAATTTTTTTTATTTATTAATTATGTTTAAATATAATAACATATTTTTTTGTTTATTTATTATGTTAAAATTTTTTTTAAAATATTTTAGAAATATAAATTATAGCTACTAAAACAGATTTTTACTTTTTTAGTATTTTTACGTTTATTATCACAATGTCGAACACATTAAAATAAAAAAATCTGTTTTCATTAAAAACTAATAGAGTTTTTAACAATTTAATGATATCTAAACAAAATTTTAGTTTAATTAATTGTCTTTTAAATTAATATTATATGTTCATTATTATTTTTAGTTCAAATTTTAATAAAATAAAACAAATATAAAACTGAAAAAATAAAATTGTGCAGAACAAAATTATTTTCAATTGAACTTAGAATTCATTTTTTTATTTTTTTGTTTCTCACGGTATTTCTTACTCCGACAGGTTAATGACTAATTCGCTGTAGTACAGGTTGCTGCATGCACAAGACGGGATTCGAACTCCCGACACTTATTTAAGCAGACTAGTGAGCTAATCACTGGACCAACCCAACTTGGTTTTTACGATTCTCCCAAGAATTTATATTTGACCGATAAAATTATACATGTAATGTTCTATTTACAAGTAAGTATGATTTTGGTCCCTAAGTTTTAAACTGAAAATTTTATTCGTCTCCAATCTTTTTTTACATACAAAATCGTCACTAAAATCCAACTCATTTTTAAATTGTCCTTTCTCTAATTTTCGGACAAAATTATTCTCCCCAATTTACACGGTGACTCTCATTCTATCATATCCATTATTGTTGAATGTTGAACGATCACCAAGTTCTCACACACAGCAACACTAATTTTCACAATTTCTCACATATACTCCAAGAATAATTCAAGAATCAGCAATACTAATTTTTCACATAAATTTTACAATTTTTCAAAAACCGAACTAGAAAGAAAGAGGGATGAATGAAGTGAATCAACAACAAAAACAAAAAAACTAACCGAAGTTGAAGAAGAAGAATCAACACAAATAACAACAAAAACCATCATCAGATACTCAAAAAATTATGCGACGAGAGGCTGAAGAACAAAGTTTTAGGGACCAAGAATCGGGGGCAACCACCGCGATGAGAAGAGGACAACTCAAACTACCGCGCGCGTCTTTGCCCGCCCGAGTCGCTGCCGCCTGCATCTCTGCCAAACTAAAAAAAATAAAATTGTGCAGAACGAAATTATTTTCAATTGAACTTAGAATTTATATTTTTTTTTGTTTCTCACGGTATTTCTCAACCCAGCAGGTCAAGGACTAATCCGCTGCAGTACTGAGCTCCATGCCTCCATTTAAGGGTTTGTCGCTGGCCGATGGATTGCTGTATGCACAAGGTCCCTCGGCACTTGTTTAAGCAGACTAGTGAGCTAATCACTGGACCAACCCAACTTGATTTTTACGACTCTCCCCAGAATTTATATTTGATTGATAAAAATATACATGTAATGTTCTATTTACAGCTAAGTATGATTTTGGTCCCTAAGGTTTAGGTTGAAAATTTTATCCGTCTCCAACCTTTTTTCACATACAAAATCGTTCCTAAGGTCCAACTTGATTTTTTAAATCGTCTGTTCTCTAATTTTCGGACAAAGTTATCCTTTCCCAATTTACACATTGACTCTCACTCTCTCATATCCACCATTGTTTAAGAATAACCAAGTTCTCACACACAGCAACACCAATTTTCACAATTTCTCACATATACTCCAAGAATTCAAGAATCAGTAAAATTAATTTCTCACACAAATTTTACAATTTTTCAGAGACCGAACTAGAAAGAAAGAGGGTGAACTAAGTGAATCAACAACAACAAGAACAAAAAACTAACAGAAGTTGAAGAAGAAAAATTAGCATACATAACAACAAAAATCATCACCAGATACTCAAAATATTATGCGACGAGAGGCTGAAGAACAAAGTTTAAGGGAGCACGAATGGGGGCAACCACCGCGATGAGAAGAGGACGACTCAGACTACCGCGGACATCTATATCTGCCCGAATCGCTGACGCGTGCGTCTTTGTCTGTCCGAGTCACTGCCGCCTGCGTCTCTACCAGCCCGCACCTATCCGCCCGCGTTGGTACCGCCTGCGTCTCTGTCCGCCCGCGTCGCTGCCGCCTGCAGGTCTGCTTGCCCATGTCGCTACCGCAAGTGTCTCTACCTTTCTACTCTCCTTTTGTTGCAGCGAATGTGGAAGATGAGGGATTAGGATAAATTGGGGAAGAAGGGTATTTTTGTCCAAAAAGACGATTTTAAAACCAAACTGAACTTTAGGAACAATTTTATATGCAAAAAAAATGTTGGGACGAATAAAATTTTTGGCCTATACCTTAAGGACAAAAATCATACTTAACCTTTCTATTTATATATGAAGCAATTTAGTAATATCATTATCATCGTTATCATTATATTATTCTACAATGGGTTGTATTCTAGCGCCAAGAATGCTGACGCCTGACGTGGCATATTCTAGTGCCAGTATATATACTTCTCTCTTAACTTATTTTAGGAAAGTATCTACTTTATAATTATATAAAAGCAACAATTAATGAATAATTGTACTAATTGTCAATCATTCTAATTATACTAATTGTCAATCATACATAATTAGTCTTTATATGATAATGATTTTTACGTTGGCATCAAACATGTTGAGATAGTGCATTCTGATGCGAGTATGTTTGCCTTTCTCTTCTATTTCTTATTTATAGAAAGTATCAATTTTAAATAATTATATTTGTTAGCATTTAATAATTAATTATGATAATATTTTTCAATAATCATAATATTTTATATCATATATTTTTAATATTTATAATGATTCTTTCATATATCCCCACGAGTACTACATGTAAAGTGTTTTATTTACCGTTTATATTGGGTAAGTTCTAGAGCCAAAATTTTTTGTTTTATTTTTTAATCTTCTTTTCTTAACTATTTCATACAATAATAATGCATTTTTTTTAATCGAAATTGATCTTTCTTAAGGTATAAATTAGAATTTTTTCATTCTTTTATAAATTCAACCTTAATTTTCTTCTTTTAATTATATAATAAGTGTTTTCACTCAATTTGTTTTCTTTTATCCTTGCAATAGAATTGTCTTCTACCACAATTGTTTACCATGAATCACATCCATCATATTTCATCTCCAATTGTTTCGTTGATTCGAGTGTTAATTATATAAATATAAAAATTCAACACATTAGAGGCAGTAAATTTTATTTTACTAAAAGATGGTTGATATTCTTATATATCATAACCAAAAGCTATTAGAAATTAGAATGTGGGTGAAGTTATCTTTCATAGAAAAGTTGAATTTATTATTGAGTTAAATATGGCTATTCATGCCTTACCGCATTATATGGAAACAAATGATGATGCTTATTTAAAAAGAGAATGGTCTGAAGTTACATGAAGTCTACATATTCAATCTGGTCAAACTATTTTCATTAGTTGTTGTTACAAAAATAATTCTAATGTATATACATCTAAAATTTAGAATTGAATCCATAAATACTATTTAAATAACTTAATTCTAATATTAGGATTTGATTAGTTTAGTTTCAAAATAATTTGAAAATTGATCTCACGTTATTAGTTAAGTTCTATTTAATTTAAATATGTAATATTTAACTTATTAATTTTTAATTTTATTTTTTATTATTTATAAATTTATTTTATTAGTAATATATCCAAATAATTTAATAAAAAAATACTATTAATATGATAATATGTCATATAATTTTAATATACTTTTAATCTATCAATAATTGAAAATTAAATTATTTAAAATAATAATAGCATTTCTTTATCAATAATAATAAACGTATATAAGAAAAATAATATTTTTAAATATGTGTTTTACATAATACTTTATGTATATTAATATATTATATAATATTAATAACTAATATTATTTAAGACATTTTGTTATTACCTTTTTATTATAGGCTCTCAAAAACTTCTCTATATACCACATTCATCGTACAGTAATTTCCAAGTGTATTAACCCGTGCCACGCACGTGATAAGATTAAAATTATAATTTTAAATTATTTTGTTAAGATTAATTTAAATTATAATAATTTGACTAATAAAAATAAAACATGTTATGTATTATTTATTTTTTCTTAAGCTAGTGTTAAATATATTAACTCGAAAATAGTTATTAATTGGTTTTAGTAATCTACTTTCTTCAATAAATCAAACATATATACTCAATGTGACCATAAATAACTTAATAATACTTAGACCCACCAATAAATTTTATATGTTGTTTTACTGTCAAATAAGAACATATCAAAATTAGCTCAAAATAAATAATAAATTATTAGAGAATTCTAATGCACAAAATTCTCTAATAAACAATGAATAATTTAAATCTACTAAAAAATAACTCAACACTTTTCTTTGATACCTGTAAAATATATACCTGAAATAATATTATATCAATATTAGTATATAGTTTTACAATAATCGACCGTATTTATTATACATGACTCTTTCTTAAAAGTTATTCTATACACGTGTGTAGTCAAAAGATAAATTACTGGACTTTATTTTATTTTTCTAAATTATTATAATTATGCATTATTCATTAAATGCTAATTGTAATATTGTAATATAATTATAATAAAGATATTTTCTAAAATAAATTTAGAAGAGAGAATAGTACTTTCATTTTGGAGGGAAAATGAATTCATAATTGATAATGTATTAAATATTGATTTTATATAATTATAATAAAAATATTTCTCTAAATTAGTATAATTATGTATTATTCATTAAATGTTAATTGTAATATAATTATAATAAATATATTTTTCTAAAATAAATTTAGAGAAGAAAATAGTGATGTCATTTTGGAGAAAAAATGAATTCATGAGGAATTAACACCTCACTTTTATTAGTTGGAGAAAAAAATTCAGTTTTAGTATATTTTGTTATTATTATACTTTTTTCTCTAATCATATATCCACTGTTTTCTTTTCTTCGTTTCAGCATTTTGAACCTGGGTTTAACTTATTGTAGTTCTTACTTCTCAGTCATTCTATTAGATGTAGTTGATAACTATTGAAATTCTTTGATTAACATAGGAAAAAAACTTTGTTTAACTTATTATATATATATATATATCACATACATAAACAATGTATATATTAATTGTGAATCACAAAAAAAAAAAGAATATTACAAAAAAAGAATATATATGAATTGAAGCACACATGACAAAATAGAATATTACAAAACAAAATTATAGTAAGATTATTTAAAAATAACGTAAAGATGAACAAAATTATAGTAAGATTATTTAAAAATAACGTAAAGATGACATATCTTTT
>NC_029772.3:103104558-103105512 GCF_000817695.3 Arachis duranensis | reverse complement strand
AAATGATCTATTTTATCATGTATATTATAAATTAATGAATTAAACTAACCGACATAATGATTATAATTAATTAATTGGTATAAATTATAATAAATTATATGATATTTAAAAAGAAAATAAAATGAATAAAAAAATAAAAAAATAGAAGAATAGAAGAATACAATAAAATAAATTGAATGTAAGTTTTTTTTTTTTACAAATTTTATATCACATCTGTTTCAATAATAATAAATAAAAATACATCAACTTATTATCTAAGAAAAAATAATGAGATAAAATCATAACACAATTCTAAAATAAAAGCTTAAATTAAACCATAATATCATTGTACAACACAAATTAAAAGTAATTTCACACTACAATATACCACACAAACAGGTAAATGACTTAAGTTTAATTACAATTTTTTTTTATTTATGCAAACATGATAACACCATGGTCTATAAATGCTTAATGGATATCATATATTGCTCTGAATGATGAGCACGGGAGTTGAATAGTATGTGCTAATTTGTGACCATGATAGTTGCCTTCTTGTGACGACGCCTCATAGAAAGAAAAAGAATTGTTGTAAAAGTTACCTAATGAAAGAGTAATTGGTAAATGAATGATATTTTCTTCTAGCATATATGGTAAAATAAAAATGGAATGAATAAAATTTTGTATTTTTATATTAGAAATAGAATTTGATATTTATCCTAATAAAATTAAATAACTAATTAGTTATATTTAAATAAATAAAATAAATCAAATAAAAATATTTTAAGAATTAATCAAATCAATTAGTCAATACAAATAATTAGTATAATTAATTTTATTTGATTTATTGAATTCAAAAAATAAATTAAAAAATAATTGATTGAATTAATTAGTTGATATAATTAATTTATTATAATTGATTAGATTTAATGAATTAAAAAAAATAAATAGAAAAATATAGGAGACAATAATTTT
>NC_029772.3:103084350-103100752 GCF_000817695.3 Arachis duranensis | reverse complement strand
TATTTTAAATTAATTAATGGTAGTAATTTATATAATTATATTATTAGAAGAAAGAAAATATTCTAATTTATTACTAATTATACTAAACGTAAATTATTCAAATTATACTAATTATACAAAATTATTTGTTTTTAAATTAGAGAATTAAATTAGCATATTATTCATTAATAATTTATTTTTTAATTTTAAAAGTATTATAATTAAATGAATTGACTCTGATTAAAAGGTAAATATATTAGTCTATTAAAAATGGTTTTTGTTGAGAATAAAATAATTTAAATTTTTTATTGTTAAAAATTTTGTAATTATTTAATATAGTTATTTTGAGATTTTATTTTTTCATATATTGAGTATGCTTTTATTTTGATGCTCTTTATTATACCATTAATTAATACTTTCTTTCCTAATCTTAAAAGCATTACACTTAAAAAAATATTTATATATTATTAAAGCTAGAATGCGTATAATAATGTTTTAAATTAATTAATAATAAAAATGTGTTTGATTATATTATTAGGAGAAACATATTATCCTAATTTATTACTAATTACACTAAATATAAATTATACTACAATCATACGTAATTATTTGTTATTAAATTAAAAAATTAGATTATTATATTATTAATTAATAATTTTTTTAATATTAAAAGTATTATAATTAAATACATAAACTCACTTTAAAGAATAAATATATTAATCTCATGATTAGTTTATTTTTAGATAATTATTTGTAATTTTGTTTATTAACTTATTGAGTATGATTTTATTTTGATCCTCTATTTTTTTTCACTTACACATGATATTTTAAAAGGGTACAACTATTAAAAAATTTATTTTTAATAATATTAAATATTTTTTAATTTTATTTTATATAAAATCGCAAATAAAATACTTTCACATTATGGCTATAAATAACGAAAGAAAATAGAATAAAGAATAAAACAAATATTAGTTGAATTGCTATAACTAGGATAAATTTTTGTAACTCATATGAGTCTTTCTCTCTTTAATTTCTCTCTCTATCTTTGTTATTTCTCCACCTACTCTATCTCTCTTATATATTATTATCAATGGCTAATTACAAATTTAACAATCAAAATATACAATATACAATATGATATTTTTTAATTACAATTAAAATTAAAATTAAAATTAAAACATAACTATATTATATTACTATTTAATAACTAAAATATGTGATGTGACACTGTTTTATTAAAGGTGTCATTAATGTATTATTATTTATTTATTTAGTATATATTATTAATTTTAGGGCAAATGACCAAATTAAAATAAAGAAGAGATTTGTTTACCAGATTACAACAATAGAGATATTGATACCTGAATGTCTTGATTCGTTTTCTATGTAAACCGTGAGAGCCAACCACAGTTTTTAGATACACATAAACCGTGGCTGGCAGGGAGGTTTTACATGTTGGAGATGCACAACGTAAACCGTGGTAGGCAGCCACGGTTTACTCTTTATTAGTGAAACTCAGAAACAACTAGAGGTAGCCACGGTTTATGAAGGAAAAGCATGAAACGTGGCTGGCAACCACGGTTTATGAAGGCCATCCAATGGGCATAAAACCCTGTAACCTAGAACGGTTTATGTATAATGAAAATCTATATATATTCGAGTGAGAATGTAGCTGCTGAGGAGATCATTATCACAATGTCAAGTGAAGAAGAGTGTGTTCTTGTCTTAGTGCATTGCTCTGGAAAAATAAAAAAAAAAAGCAAAAATATGGTGTGAAGTTCACTGATAGAGAACCGTTGAGTGTATTTGTTACTTCGTCAAACAGTTTGTCAGATTTGAAGAGCAGCATCTTGCAGAAGCTTGGGGTTTTTGGGAGCAAGTTTGTGAAGAAGATCTTCTACAAGATTCCCATCGCTGTAGTTTCCAGCGGTGTGATGTATGATACATTCGTGTTAGCGGCTGACGAAGATATTAGGGTTCTGTTTCATTGTGTAAGGAGTTTTCCTGAGGTCAGAATACACGAGTTGTATGCGAAGTTGGAGGTAACTCTGGATAGTTATGGGGCATCGGCTCCTGTTCATAGCTCGACTGCCGCAGGCGGTGCGTCTTGCTCGGTGCCAGCGATCCGGCCATCTGTTCCGCAGGTTGCCTCACCTTCCTTTGCGGCTGATCTGGTACCAACGGTGGCAGTTCGTACTGTACGTTCCCCTAATGAAGGGGTCATGCAGCAGGCATTTCTGGGGGAATCAGGTCGTGCCACAGATGATGAACTTCAAGGATTCGGGGAACCTGATCAAGTAGAGAATGCAATGCGGGACGATGACTCTGACCAGGAGCCTGTAAATATCTTTGGGGACAGCGATGATGACACCGGTGCTAATCCACATGCACAACAAGGTCCTTCAAGTTCCGGCAAACAGCATTACCCTCCACACTTCTCGACGCTAAACTTGGAGGCTCTGGGTGAACACCCGGCGGGAATTGCTACAGTTGGTGGATCGTCAACCAAATTTCAGATTGGGCAATCCTTCCAGAGTAAAGATGAAGCTGTTCTTAGTGTGAAGGACTATAGCATCCGTCGAGGTGTTGAGTACCGAGTGTTGGAATCGGACCATTTGAAGTATCATGGAAAGTGCAAGGATTTCGGCAAAAGTTGTAGTTGGCTGATTCGGATTTCGCTCCGAGCACGAAAGGGCACTTGGGAGGTTAGGAGGTACAACGGTCCCCACACTTGCTTAGCCACATCTATTTCCAGTGATCACCGTCAGCTTGATTACCACGTTATCTGTGCGAGGATTTTTCCGTTGGTTAGTGCGGATGCTGCAGTACCGATCAAGGTATTGCAACAAGCAACTGAAGTTGATTACGGCTTCAAGCCCAGTTACCGGAAGGTTTGGAAAGCAAAACAGAAGGCAGTTGCACAAATATATGGAGATTGGGAAGAGTCTTATGCCGAGTTGCCACGTTGGATGCTAGGAGTGGAGTTGACGATGCCCGGGACAGTTACTGTGTTACAGAAGTCTCCTGTTAGAGTTGTGGACCAGATTGATGAGTCAACAGTGTACTTTCATCGTCTGTTCTGGACATTTTCACCTTGCGTTGAGGCCTTCCAACATTGCAAGCCGCTTGTGAGTATTGATGGTACCCACTTGTATGGCGAATATGGAGGCACCTTACTGTTGGCGATTGCACAGGATGGGAACTCAAACATCCTCCCGATAGCATTCGCCCTTGTGGAGGGGGAAAATGCCGAGTCATGGGCTTTTTTCTTGTCCAACTTAAGAACACATGTGACTCTACAGGAGGGTATCCTTGTTATCTCAGACAGGCATAACGGTATCAAGTCTGCACTTGAGGATCCTGTGAATGGTTGGCTGCCCCCACGTGCTTATTGGGCGTACTGTATCCGTCATGTGGCAGCAAATTTCAGCCTTTCTTTTAAAGGTAAAGATGCGAGAAGAATGCTGGTTAATGCTGCGTACGCAAAAACTGAGGCGGAGTTCTATTACTGGTTCGACATCATGCGTACAGAGAATCCGGCCATGTGTGACTTAAATGGTATGCAATTTCCAAATGTTGTAATCTGGTAAAAGGATTCAACCAATTGTTTTAAATTGGTAAATTGCCCTTAATTTTATAATCAAAATGTATCACATATTACTCTCTCATTACAATTGAAATCAATTTTTTTTCTCCAAAATTAATGAGTTCTTTTCTCCTCTTTCTCTCTTTAATTTCTCTCTCTATCTTTATTATTTCTCTACATACCTACCTACTCTATCTCTCTTATATATTGATATTTCTCTCTTTAATTTCTTTCTCTATTTTTATTATTTCTCTATCTACTCTATCTCTCTTATATATCATTATCAATGGCTAATTATAAATTTAACAATCAAAATATGCAATATGACATTCTTTAATTATAATTAAAATTGAAATTTAAATATTAAAATTAAAATTAAAATATAACTATATTATATTACTATTTAACAACTAAAATATATCACATGATACTGATTTATTAAAGGTGTAATTAATGTATTATTTATTTATTTATTTATTATATATTACTAATTTTATAACCAAAATGTGTCACATGTCACTCTTTTATTACGATTGAAATCAAATCATTTTCTCCAAAATTAATGAATTTTTTTTCCTCTTTCTCTCTTTAATTTCTCTCTATCTTTGTTATTTCTCGACCTACTCTATCTCTCTTATATATCATTATCAATAACTAGTTACCAATTTAACAATCAAAATATGCAATATGACATTTTTAATTACAATTAAAATTGAAATTGAAATATTGAAATTAAAATTAAAATATAACTATATTATATTACTATTTAACAACTAAAATATATCACATGATACTGTTTTATTAAAATTGAGATAAAATATTTCTTCTAAAATTAATAGTTTTTTCCTCATTTCTCTTGTCTACTTCTCTTCCCTTCTTTATTTCTCTCTAAATTTTTCACTTTATATATAATTAAAAAGTCGATTATCTAATTTTTTTAAATATAAAAAGACCATGATCTTTTTGGTCGACAAAAATTTTTATGTCCTATGACTTTTTTTGCTATAATCTATAATATAAGTACAAAGCTGACATAATTTTAAAAGATTTATATTCCCGAAAACACTAATTTTACACTATTGTTTGATATTTATATAAATAATAAATATAAAATTATGAGTAATTACCTAAATTAGTCCCCAAGAATTTTAAAAGCGGATATTTTAATTCCCAAAAAATTAATACATAGATCAATCCCCAAGATTTTATTCCGACAGACAAATCAGTCCTCGGTATATTTTTCGGCAGAGTAATTACCCGGATCAGTCCCCAAGAATTTTAAAAACAGACATTTTAGTCCCAAAAAAATTAATGTATAAATCAATTTCTAACGTTTCTCTCTGTTAGACATAATAGTCCTCCGTTTAAAAATAAAATTAATTATTATTATTATTATTATTATTATTAATTGCACAATAATATTATACTATAATTTTTTGTATTTTTTAGACAAAAATAAATAAATTTATTTATTAGATTTTTATATTTTTTGGACAAAAATAATAATAAATTTATTCATTAGATTCTTGTTCAAAAAATATAAAAAATTATAATATAATATTATTATGCAATTAATAATAATATAATAATTATTATTATTTTATTTTATTTTATTTTTAGACGGAAGACTGTTATGTCTAACGAAGAGAAATGTTGGGGATTGATTTGTATATTAATTTTTTTTGGACTAAAATGTCCATTTTTAAAATCTTTGGGGACTGATATAGGTAATTACTCTGTCGGAAAATAAACTGGGGACTGATTTGTCTATTGGAATAAAACCTTAGAATTGATTTGTTAAATTTTTTTTAGACTAAAATG
This sequence comes from Arachis duranensis, assembly GCF_000817695.3. NCBI lineage: Eukaryota > Viridiplantae > Streptophyta > Magnoliopsida > Fabales > Fabaceae > Arachis > Arachis duranensis. Next base: position 103,095,363 of record NC_029772.3, on the reverse strand, counting down.
TCCGCTTTTAAAATCTTTTGAGGACTGATTTAGATAATTACTTTAAAATTATTTTATATAAATATAAATTAAATGCATTCTTTAAATAATTTAAAAAAAAAGAAAGAAAAAGTGAACGAGATCTGTAACACAGTGACACATGAATCCGCGTAGAGGCACGTGTCCACAAGGGCAGCTGGTTTTTCAAATACAAAAACCCCTCAAACCCCTCCCTGTGTTCCTCACACACACACCCCCTCTTCTCTTTTCTCTCCCTCTGTGTCTCCGATCTGATCTCTCAGAAATTTGAGAATGGCGTCGTCAGTGTTACCGACACCACTCCTGAAGGACGAACTTGACATCGTGATCCCAACCATCAGGAACCTGGACTTCCTTGAGATGTGGCGCCCCTTCTTCCAGCCCTACCACCTCATCATCATCCAAGACGGTGATCCTTCCAAGAAGATCAACGTCCCTGAAGGTTTCGATTACGAGCTTTACAACCGCAACGACATCAACCGCATCTTAGGCCCTAAGGCCTCTTGCATCTCCTTCAAGGACTCCGCTTGTCGCTGCTTCGGTTTCATGGTTTCCAAGAAGAAGTACATCTACACCATCGACGATGATTGCTTCGTAACTTCTCTATTCTCTTCTCAATTCTCTAGATCTGGAATATTTGGTCAACGATCTGTCAAGATACTTTGACTTTCGTTGAGATCTGTTTTTGACTAACGTGTGTTGTTGATTCAGGTTGCGAAGGATCCATCTGGGAAAGAAATCAATGCTCTGCAGCAGCACATTAAGAATCTTCTGAGTCCTTCAACACCATACTTCTTCAACACTCTGTATGATCCGTATGCAGAAGGCGCTGATTTCGTTCGCGGATATCCCTTTAGCCTCCGGGAGGGTGCCCCCACGGCGGTGTCTCATGGGCTTTGGCTCAACATTCCTGATTACGACGCTCCAACTCAGCTTGTGAAGCCTATGGAAAGGAACACTAGGTATGTGGATGCAGTTTTGACAATTCCAAAGGGAACCCTGTTTCCCATGTGTGGTATGAATTTGGCATTCGATCGCGAGCTGATTGGTCCGGCAATGTACTTTGGTCTTATGGGTGATGGACAACCCATTGGACGCTACGATGATATGTGGGCTGGTTGGTGCACAAAGGTATACCCTTATGATTTATTTATTGGCCGATTCTGTGTGTAGCTTTGAAATTCATGAATGTTAGCATTGTGATGTCAAATTTTGGGGTAATTAGAGTGTGTATGTTGATGATGCAGGTTATATGTGACCATTTGGGATTGGGGGTGAAGACAGGGTTACCCTACATTTGGCACAGCAAAGCCAGCAACCCATTTGTGAACCTCAAGAAGGAGTACAAAGGGATCTTCTGGCAAGAAGATCTTATCCCATTCTTCCAAGCTGTCTCTCTTCCAAAGGATTGCACCACTGTTCAGAAGTGCTACATTGAACTCTCCAAACAATTTAAGGAGAAGTTTGGAAAGGTTGATGATTACTTCAACAAGCTTGGAGATGCAATGGTCACATGGATTGAGGCTTGGGATGAACTTAACCCATCTGCTGCTGCTGCTTTGCCCAATGGTCCTGCAAAGTAAAATGTATCACTCAGATTTGTTCAGTGTTATAGTTCTGAAGCCTTTTTGCCTAGGATTTCTGCGGCTTAGTTTAAGTTTTTAGGCAGGGCAGAGGATAATGATATGGCGATAGGTATTTTCATTTTACTATTTTCTGAGGGGACCAGAGTCTAGAACAATAAGCGATTTCAATTTTCATGCCCTTTTAATTTATTACATATAGAGATTCTACCGGTTGGGTTTTGTCTTATTATTAGAGTATGTTAGCTCTTTTAATTGATAGTGAGATTCTGGTCCTTGGAATTTCTTGTCACAGTTGATTTATTTATGCCAAATGAATTATGGTTATTTATAATTGTTTTTTTTTAATGATGTCTTTTCTGAATCGTTTGGATGTTATTAAATTATTAACAAGTTTTTAGTGAAAAAAAATAAAATAAAATTCACTTAAAAAAGTAAAAAAAGAAACAAATTATTCTGAGAAGTCCATTCAAACGAACTCTATAAAATATAAATAGTGAAACAAGACGTACAAAACACGGACCATTCATCTCATTTTAAATTTAATCACAAGATAAGAGGCAATGGTATAAATTGATAAAGGAAAAACAATCATTTCTACCAATAAACTTTGGACTTTGGAACGCTGATAAAAATATTCATTAAAGAAGGAAACTAATGTATTCATCAAAGATAGATTTCGTACGACAAAAGTATCCAAATTTTAAATTTATATTAATATTTTAATAAAATTCCAAAATTATTCACACCATTATCTTCAACATCAATTCCCAACCATCTCTTCTTTCCCGCTCAAACTTTCACATCCTTCCATTACCACCACCTTAATCACCACTTTTTTTCTCTGCTATTCCATCACCGCTACCATGACGGCATTTCCATCTTTATGAACCCATCTCCAAAAAACTTGATCATCAACACAACCTCTTCAACTGGATCCCTCTCCCCCTTTTTCTTTCTCTCTTCTCAAATCCTGCGTCATCTTCGCCACGATCATCTTCGCCACGGTCAACGCCACACATCTCCATTGCCGTTGTGGTTATTGGAGTCATTTTTTGACTTGACAAGTATCCTAACATAGATATGATTGAAGATTTTTGAGAGAATTTGAACAATGAATACATTCAATTGGTTCAATTTGGATATAGATAAAAATAAATAAATTATTAGTTACAGGAGATTTGTTCAACTTTGTAAATTATATAATAAATTTTTAATTTGTACTGTTGTAAATATAGGACTTTTTTCCATGGAGTCCATGAGCTTGAAGTGGATCTAGGAGGAGTTGAATCGCATCACAGGAACGGACCTTGCGCGCTGGATCTCGGTTCAGTCTCGTTTCCAGAGCTTCTCCATCTTGTGGCGGCATTAGACGAGGTCTTGGCCGGAGGTATAGGTGATCTGTGCATGGGTTTAAGGTGGCGCTAGGGCCACCGTGGAGTTTGAGTGGCTGCAATTGAAGGTGGCACGTGGATTGTCTGGTTGCCTTGTTGTCATCTTTGTCAGCGTAAAAAGATGGCGGTAGTGGTGGTTAGTGGAGTAGTGAGAATAAATGGTGGTTAAGGTAGTAGCAATAGAGGTGTTTGAGATTTGGAAAAGAAGAAAAAAAAGCGTTGAAAATAATGATGGAATAATTTTAGAATTTTATTAAAGAGTCAACATAAATTTAAGATTTGGGTACTTTTGTCGTACGAAATTCATCTTTTTAATGAGTATTTTTGATGGATACGTTAGTTTCATTTTTTAATGAGTATTTTTGTCAGCGTTCGCAAAATTTATAGATACAAATGGTTATTTTTTGATGGATAAATCTTGTTGGTAGAATTGTCTAAATTTTTGGGAGAATAAAATGCTAATCGGAAATTCACCTTCAATTACCGACATATATGTAAAATCGGTGACCAATAACTTTTTCTTTTATTGGGATAGCTCATCAATAATTGGAACGGAAACAATGTGCACCGACGGTTTATTTCTTTTTTATTTTTCCAAACCATAATAATGTACAGTGTTCTCTCCTTAATATATTTATAAATGAAAAACAAAACGCCAAGAAGACAATTTATTTTAAAGCAATATGTTTATGTTTATTTTTTAACTGTAAAATCCGAATTGTTGGAGAAATAAAACCTGTTATTGTCATTAACAAAAAGGTTTTGGGCCAACCAATGATAAGTAAATTTGTCGGCACCTAAGGGAAAGAAAAGCCATAACTTTTGGGCCCTCTAAGCTGGCAGGGTTTGGTGAACTACCAGATTCCATGAGACAGTTTCCATTCAAATTTCGTGACCCAGACATTGTTTTGACTTCAACGTTAGCTATAAAATAAGGTTTGGAAAAATAAATCGCCGTTGCCGGGGATCGAACCCGGGTCGTCCGCGTGACAGGCGGAAATACTCACCACTATACTACAACGACTTTGTTGATGAAATTATCTCATAAACTATATTAATACTTTAATTAAACAATGCAAAAACAATAACAAACAATCATTATTTATAAAAACTGAATTTTGCTTAATGTGATATGTAGTTGTTACTTTTTAGTAATAAATAGTTGTACTTGATGGTTGAAGTATTTATAAAGAGATGAGAACGTTTTATGTATTGAAGCTGAAGGATTTTAATAGTAACATTTATAAAGACAAATAACGTGTTTTGTTTGGTCAGGTTACAAATGCAATGTTAAACAGCTTCTTGACCCAAATCAACGGAACCAAATTGTTACAAGTAGTTAGCACCAGATGAGAATGAGGTTAACGGCAGAGTTGTCTGTTGAATTGAATTCCTGCATCAATCGGAAAATGAAATCATTTAATCCTCTGAACTGTGACATGTTATGTCTACATATATACTCAACAGTCAACAATATAGAACATGGTATGTTTAAGAAAGATATGAATTGATTAAAAGATTTAATCTATCACTAGCCCCTGCAGTTTGGATATATTGATTTGCCACTGATCAAGAATGCGACAAAGATTTTATTTTTCCATTTTCCTCCGAATAAAACGAAATATTGCCGTGTGTCATGGCAAAGCAAAAGATAATGTAGTTTCCATGAAATAGCGTAACGTACCTCTTAAGTAATCCGGAGAGTGCAGGAAGAATCATTTTCTTGCTTAACCTGCAAGGACTGCCTTTGATGCTCGACTCGTTGAAGCTGCGACGACAGCTGTAGCAAGTCAATTGTTGCAACATCTTCACATGAAAGACGATCTCTAGCATTAGCAAAGTCTGAACCTTGGAAAATCCGGTCTGCCATTTCGAAGTTGACAATATTGTTATTGTCTGATATAAGTATAGGACTAAGCTGGCTTCCACTTGCAGGATTCAACGCCGATGGAAACCTATCGTACACTCGGCACGAAGAAGTTTGCGAGCTCATTCCTATCTTTTCAGAGACTTGACTTATGCTGCAAGGATGGCTGTGGCTGCTTGGACTAACCATGGGGGGAACAAAGGGAATTCCGGACGACTGGCCTGAAGAGTTCTGGGATTGAGATGACAGAAGAGAGAGAGCACAACACGAGTCCGAAATTCCCGACAATCCTTGAACAGTTGATGATGTATCGAAAAGATTGAAGTCGTCACTTCCTAAGGAGCTGTTCTGAAATAGTGGTCTTGACCCTGGATGTTGGGCTGCAATGACATGCTTATATTGGTTATTGTTTTCATAGAAGATGCTTTCAGTAGTAGTGGGTGTAGCACCACTCTCATGAAGAAAGGGAAATTGTTTTCCATTGTATGAAGGGAAAAGAGATCTTGACTCAGGATGCCAAAAATCGGACCCGTGTTTCCAGAAGCTACTCATTCCGTATTTATCTGAATCCGAGGAGATGAAAGATGCCGACGATAGCATGGTTCCCTGGAATCTGCTATCTACAAGAACCACAAGAACTTCATAAAACTTCAAACCAAACAATTTTCCAGTAATATCACTTGACAACAGAAGTAGACAAAATTGCTCACATTTCAGAATCTATAAGTAAATCAATCTGCTCAATAATCCATAAGTTTATGAATATTAAAACAACTTGAAACTCAAATTGCTTCAGTTTATTTTCTTTTACCTCCTTTATAATAGAATTGAGAAAATGGATGCAAAAAGTATATTATGTGTATGTGTGCACATGCAAGTGTGTGAGTATCATCATTAGTGATACAATCAAACGACGTAAAATCTAGAAATTGTTTACTAATAATAAGGATTCATTTTGTGATTAAACAGGGAAAAAATAAATAGTTTTTAAGATGAAATACCATTCAAAGGTGTGTGGAGACAGAAAAACATTCCCCTCAGCACCAATATTTTTGTTGAAAAATTCAGATATGGTTCACATCCATCACAAAAACACCACATAATCCTAATTAAAAAGACAAGTTCATGTGCTGTGGATGTACTTCCAAGTTCCAATTGAGAGAATCGGCATTAAAAAATCAGCATCTTCTTTTTGTGGTTTAGAAGCAGGACACCTTTTGACTAAAAAGGACAACAAACATTTCACTCATTTTTAATGAGGCTGTATAAGCTTATTAAAGGAAGCTTTTGAAAAGGCGGACGCCAACAAAGAAAGGGAACCGGATTTTCAAACAAAAGATTCTATATCTTTAAGCGCAAAATAGTGTTAGAGTTCAGTACTCAAGCACATGAAGAATCCAACAAAGCTATATCACTATCTAGTTTCCGAATATATACTGTTACCACTACCACATGGATGAAGCAACCTCGCAGCCTTTCCAGAGTGAATACCTGCTTGTGGTTTTCTTCGCCGTTCGTTATGTCCTGCAAGGCGTTTGCGACAGCTGCGCTTACCATCATCGAATTCAGCCAGCAAATGAAACCTGGTTAACAAGCTAAACATTAAACATAGGGATATACAACACAACAAAGCTTCTTATCTAAGTTAATATTTAATAAGCATAGTCATGAAAGCAAAAGCAGATCAAGCTATTCAAACCCATCAGACATACAAATCAAGAATTAAAGAACTATATTTCGAAAGATTAAAGCTCGAAAAATTGACCAACCTACTACATTGCTGACAAAACCTTTGCTCAATGCCATTGACTATAACTACGGCAGTCTTGGAATGAACCTCACAAACTTTGTGTCTCTTGTGGTAATCTTTAGAGGAGCTGAGATCCTTGTTACAGCCATAGACTTGGCAGTAAGAAGTCTGCGAGTGCAAACCCAAAGAGCCTCGCGGTCTCTTCGGGGCCGTGGACGACACAGAAGAACACAAAACAGGTGCTCCTTTGGAAAATGATGCAACATTAACATCAGCATGATCAGCAAATCTTCCAAGCTTCAAATCAATGAGGGAATCACGGCCACTACTGGAGTCCACAACAGTAGTAGTAGTTGTAATAGTACTATTACTACTACTTGTGATTCTTCCACCATGTCCACTACCTCCAATTAGATCATTAAACAATGGTTTCCCCAACAGTTCAGGGAAACCAAGTTCTTCAAAACATTGATTGTCAAAGCTAGAACATGGGGTTTTCAGTTCCCATCCAAGGAAGGAACTTTTGCTTCTCAAAAGGGTACTAGGAGGAGGAGGAGGTGCAGCAGAAAGTGCATCGTTGGAGACATACCCCTTATCTTCTTCAGTAACATAATCCCAAGAAGATTCCATTGCATGCGACAGAATCAATCAAGAGTATAAAAGAGAACAAACACCACACCACAGCAAACAATCCACCTTCAATGGAAACAGAAACAGTGTGCTACTGCTACTACTACAGTGTGTCGTGTAGAGAAAAAAGAAAATGGAAAACTCAGCTTGAATTTCGTTGCTGCAATAATAACCCTTAGAAGCTGAAAAAGCAGCTTTGAGGGAGGAACCACTGAAGAGTCTTGCAAAAAAGTAACAAGTGCCCACTAAAGAAAGACAGAAAAAGTTCACAAAATTACTCTACCTGAAGCTAAAAAACCTTTCTTTGAGCTCTTTGATTCATTGAAAACAAAAATAAAAACTTTTAGAAATAAAAAAAACCTCAAAGAAGTGAAAAACCAAGTCAAGAAAAGTCAAATAGAGGAACAAGGTAAAGGGTAGCAAGAAGTATGCAAGGTTAAGCAGAAGATAGAGGAGTCTGAAGGAGGCAAAAACAGAGTGAGTCCATGGAATTATACAGAAAGAGGAAAAAAGCATTTGAGTAAGTGAGGGAAAGGGGAAACAGCTACTTACCTGAATGATGAGAGAGAGAGAGAGAGAGAGAGAGAGAGAGAGAGAGAGAGAGAAGAGTGTACTTGTTTTGAAAGGGTCCCAAATAGTAAGAGTGGGTGTTTGTGTTGCTATTTTTGGAGAGAGACAACATGAATGGACAGCTCTTCCAAATTCTTTAATTTCTACTTTTGTTTTGGAAATTACTCTTATCATCACACCAACTTATTATTAATCCCAAATTTATTTTCAAAATGATAAGGTTTATGTATATTGATTGTATTCCACATTTCCACTCACTCACTTTAATCATCCAATCTGATGATTATTCAAATTCAAGTGTTGCTCTTAAACAAAACAAAAAAATAATGATAAAATATGGGTTTTTTAATATTTTTAATTTTTTTACATTAATCTAATATTTAGTTTGATTTGATTTTATACTCAATATTTAAAATAAATTTAATTTTATCATTAATATTAATATTTTTTAAAGCCAATAATCAATTTTTTTAATTATTCGTATCTTTTTTTAAGGTGTTTGAATGGAAAAAAAGATGGTGAAAGTTGGGGGTAAGTGGTAAAGAAAAGTGATTGACCAAAATTACTCTCATGAGTTTGGGTTAAAGTTAGAATTGGTAATCGGATTAAATAAGAAGACAACAATTTTAAAATTGCAGATAAAAATATGCATCTTAGTTAAATATAAAATTCAATCAAATTAAATATTAGATATAACTATAAAAATTTCAAAAAGACTAAGAAAAAAAAAGTATATTTTATCTAAAACAAAAGCACAATTATTTTCTATTTATAAGATCTAGTGAGACTGCCTTGAAGATTAAAGTGATCAATTTTGGTATTATTATAAGGTGATTATTATAGTATTTAAAAATGTTTACTAATTTATTATAAAAGATTAAAAATTTGCTATAAAAAATAAATTATAGTCACCGTAAAATTCACTTTATTGTAATCAAGACTCTTACATGCTACTTATACTATTTTGTGTTGAATAATATTACATAATTAATAAATATTATTATTTTTAGATAATTTACCATAATAAATAAATTGTCCTCCAAATTTATCACAATACACATTTTACAAAATAATACTAAAATACATTTTTTATAAACTATGTAAACCGCGACAGGATCTCGCTGTTTATGAATACACGTAATTCGCTACAGAGTATCGCAATTCGAAGTAAAGCATCACATAATCCGCGGTAGCGGTGTCGCGGTTTTATGTGATTTGCAAACGTGCATAAACTGCTACCCTTTTCGCATCTAAATCTCTCCATTTTCTTGCTGTGCATCACCATGCACCACTATAACCCTGACATTAGTCCCAATGCATTGCTTATTCTCCCATCATGCTCTCCAATTCTCAACTATTATTCAGCTTTCTCTTCTTTTATATATATATATTATTTATTTTTGTTTTCAGACTATATCTTCTCTAATTATTGGTTCATTTTATTGTCTAAGTTTTCTGCCATTTGATCAAAAAAATCTCAATAATACTCCTTATTCTTTCTTCAAGTTTAAAAACAATTTATTTTTATATAATATCAAATATAAAATAAATTATAATTTTAAAATAAGTAATTACATTTATATAGATCAACTATTAAAAAAAGACTAATAAGTTAATCTATTATTCACCGTAACTCTTTTAATTCAGGTAGCATGTACTCAGTACTAAATAAAAAAATTTAACAAATTGAAATTATTTTTATTATAGACCAACTAAATATATTTTTATTATTTTCAACATTTAGAAATACGGTATCTTTAAAAAAAATAAAAAGTGAAATCTAAACCTGTTCTTAACACCCCCTCCTCTCTTTCTACGATGAGATATCAGACATGGGTGAAAACACTGAAGCTGGTAAAAACTATGCTAAGTTTGAAGGTCTAGGTTGGAAAAATGTTCAACTCGGAGTAAAAACACGTTTGCAATTCATACACAAACCGCGATAGCGGATTATGTGCAGTTTGGCTTCGAACGTAATCCGCAAGACCCCTGAAGTGGTTTACATTTATTTATAAATCGTGGGTCTCCTGTCGCGGTTTACATAGTTTATGAAAAAAATGTATTTTGGTATCCGTTTTACAAAATAGATAGTGAAATTGGAAGTCAAATTATTTATTTTGGTAAATTGCCCATTATTTTTTGTTAGTATTTAGTTAGCAATAATTTACACCTATATTTATACAAATTTTACATATGAAAAATATATCATTTATACTTATATTTATCAAAATTTATACACAAAAATTAATATAATTTATATCTACATTTTTAAAAATTATAAAGATAAATTAAAAAAATTTATTTACTAAAAATAATTTAATATTTATATTGATCAAATAATAACTAAAAATACTAAAATTTACTAGCTCCAAGAATTTCTCTTTTCTAATTTTGGTAACAGAAAAAAAAAATTATTCTATTCCTTATCTCATTTACCCTTTTTTTAATCTCTATTTTATACCTTAAATTTTTACATTATCACCCACAATTTAAATCTGTCCAGTATATATAAAATATTTAAAAAACGATATGTATTTCATTTCAAAATGATCATGTGGAAAAGAGATTATTCAATGAATATTCTCCTTTTAAATTAAAATAATATTTTAATATTAAAAAATAACTTCTTAGTTGATATTTTTTTTCAAAGACATTAGATTTTATTGATGCAAATGAAGGAATGATGTCTACTAGTAAAAATTACAAAAAATAAATAGAATAATGTATCCAAAATTATATTAAAGAAATATAAAAAAATAAAATATTTAATTGAGAAAGAAAGAACAAAGAGTGTGTGGTTGATAATTATTACAGTCTTTCAAGTTCTTAAAGCAGCTTGACCGAAGAAAAAAGGATCTGTGCCGAAACTCGTCGATCACTTTCAATGACCCAAGAATTATGATTTTTTTTAAATATTGCAAAGAATAATTATAAGATGGAGAGTCAGATGGGTTGAATTTGTTTCTACCTTGACTACATTAAGAATTCTCAATCATCATTCATAAAACTTGTTGCTACCTCCAATAGCTCTTGCCAGATATGATAATAGCAGACTTTGATTCTAGATTTCTTCCACCATTTTGCATCTAAATAAACAGTGTACAACTGTTTCATCTTTTTCTTAGCAATTTAGGCAAATTTTCGATGTGAAAAGGAAACCGCCGATGGAAAAGGTAGAGCACATGGAGCCGTTCATGAAGA
>NC_029772.3:103074977-103084328 GCF_000817695.3 Arachis duranensis | reverse complement strand
ACTAGGTAACCTGAGGCTATAGTATAAGACTTGTTCTTATTCAGTGTCCATTGGAGTTGATCCTCCTCTTCCTCAATTTTAATTGAAAAGATTTTATTGTTGATTTCTTTAGAAAAAAAGGCTTTGAACTAGTTGCTGATTCCACTACTTTTCTTCATGTAACGGGTCTTTGACCTAAATAATTGTTGTAGCTATTGCGTGGAGAGTTGAACTTCGAAAAATGGTGAAAAAGTATGGGGGAGGTAGTCAGGGATCGTAAAAAATTCTTATGGAGGAGCCCGAGCTAACTTGCCAGTTTAGATCTTTCTCAACAACATTTTTACCGTCTAGCAAACTTCACCAGCCCCATGAAGATAATGTCCCTATTTCTGCTCTTATTGCATCAGAATATCTGAAAATACTTTTCTTTGCGAATTCTTGCTAGTAAGGACTTAGGTTGAGCGATTATTCTCGAAAACTATTTTTCTAGTAAAGCTAAGTTATGAAATTTTAGATCTTTAATTTCTAAAACACCTTCTTTCTTTGGCCTAGTCAGTGTATTCCAGCTTATCCAAACCATTCTCCTCTCAGAATCCTTTTGCCTCCACCAGAATTGTGAAAGCATGCTATGAATTTCTAAAATTAAAGTATTAAGAAATTTGAAGCATGACAGGGTATATATTGGGATTGCTTTACTAACTGCTTTAAGCAAAATATATCGTCCACCCGATGAAAGAGAGTTCCTCTTTCACCCCCATTATCTTTTTTCAAACTTTTTTCTTGATTAAAATAAATGTCGCCTTCTTTGATCTATGCACAATGGAGGGTAGACCAAGATACTTGTCATGTGTACCAACATGGCTAATATTTAGAGTTTCTGTCAGTTGAGTCCGTAGTAATTGTGGAGTATTACTGCTAAAAAAAGTAGTGAATTTGTTGAGGTTAACCCGCTGTCCACTAAATCTCTCATAGTGCTCCAACAACTCTAGAACTCTACCTCAACTATTACTAGATGCCTTACAAAATAAGATAGAATCATCCGCAAATAGAAGGTGGTTTACTCTTGGGCATCGTCTATTTACCTGGATACCATGAATTGCACTGCTTTGTTCAGCTTTGTGTAGCAAGAAGGAGAGGCCTTTTGTACAAAATAGAAAAAGATACGGAGATAGAAGATCATCTTGTCAGATACCTCTATTTGGTTTAAAAAAACCATGAGGTTGACCTTTCACAACAATATATCAAGAAACAATAGTTACCAATTCACGAATCGAATTCATCACAATATCATAAAAATTCAATTTGTCCAATATAAACCACAAAAAGTGTTATTCCACTCTATCATAAGTCTTGTTCATATCTAGTTTCATAACCATTTCGTATTTCATCCCCTGCTTTTTGATTTTTAAGTAATGCATATACTCATGAGTTATCAGAATGTTATCAGATATTAGACGATCTTTGATAAATGCACTTTGATTTAAGCTGACAAGCTTGTTCATTAAACATTGAAATTTTTGCAATATCACCTTAGATATAAATTTATAGACAATTGTTGAGAGATTAATAGATCTTACCTGAGCCATATTGCTTGCATCCGGTATTTTTGGAATGAGGCAAATATGCGTGTCGTTGAAACTTTTGAGAATTTGACCACCCGCAAAGAAGCTCCGTACTGTCTAGAAAACATCACCATTCACAATCTCCTAATAAGTCTGATAGAATTTTGAGATCATCCCATCATCACCTGAGGCACTTTAGAAATGTATGTTGAATGTTGCTCGTTTTACTTCCTCCATAGTAACAGGTCTTCTGAGCTTTCGATTCATAGTAGCTAATACTCTAGGTTCAAAATCATCAAAGAAAGAAGTTGGATCAGCATGACACTCTAATGAGAATATACCTTTAAAGTATTTTTCAGTAATTACGGCAATGGCAGCGGTAGCTTCCTCTCCATTATCATCAATTAGCTTCCATATCTTATTTTTTCTGATTCTCGATCTAAACTTTTGATAAAAGAACTTAGCGTTTTGACCACCCTCATTAAGCCATTTGACTCTTGATTTTGCTTTCTAATAAAGCTCTTGATCCAAAAAAAGCAATTTCTAGCTTTCTTTCAAACTCTGTGAATTTGGTGCCCCTAGAATCCCTGCTGCCCGAAGATCATCAATGCGACTAGTGAGCTGGTCAATTTCATTTTTAGAGTTATAGTTGCTCTCTTATTGTCATTGAACAATTTTGTGCCTACATCTTTTTATTTTTTGAGATAGGGTGAACATGAATGAGCCATCAATCTCCTCTCTCCAAACCTCTCCCACTATCCGTCTTATTTCCTCCATTGCACACCATCTGTTTTTTGAATTTAAAGGATTTTTTTACCTTTCTGAATTTGGATTGGTGTCAAGTAATAAAGGGGCATGATCCGAGCCTAGTTTAGAAAGTCTGATAACCATGGAGTTAGCATATTGATGCTACCAATTAATCCCTGCTAATACCCTGTCCAATCTCTCCTGAATTAATTCATTTTTTCTATGTCTGTTTGATAATGTAAATGGTCTCCCAATCATACCCAGATCCAAGAGAAAATTATCATCAACAAAATTACTTAATGCAGAAATGGTAGAAGGAGCTTTATCACATCCACCCTCTTTTTCTAACTAAGACAAAGTAGCATTAAAATCACCCAAATAGGATGTAGCTCCACAAATTAATGAAAGCGTGTCTATTCATTAGTGCTTAAATACACACCAATCAGCCCCCAACTCTCATTAAGAGTCGTATCCTAAACTATGGCAATAATGAAATATCAGTTTGATTGGGTAATTTGCACATTCAGCCCATCTTTCCATTCAAAAGCTATCCCATCTGCTGTTCTATTCGGCTCCATAATATGATGATTATAACCAACTAAATTCAGCTTTTGTTCCACTTGTCGAACTTGATTTTTAGTTTCACAAATGAAACCAAGCTCGGGAGGGTGAGATTCTTTGAGATTATGGATTGTTAGGGGTCTCCCAAAACCCTGACAGTTCTATGATGTTAGCCTCACATCTCCTTGGGTGGCACTTGATGGCTATCACCCTCCACCTAATCATCCTATTGCATGTTGATTTCCAAACAATTTTTTTTTAAGTTGTTTCCATTCTCCTTTTCCATCTATCTTCCTTTTTCCTCCAAAATTTTGGTTTCGGATCTAATCCTTCTGTCTTGCTAACTTCTTTAGTTTCAGATTTTTATTCATTTTGGGAGATCTAGAATAAGAGCTCAAAGTTGAGTCCTTCATATTTTGTTGGTTAGTGATGTCTTGCAAGATTATTGCTTTTCCCATGTTGGCTAGTGATATCAAACATCAATCTCCCCTCCTCTTAAATCATCAGCCAAGACTCTGGGTGCCTTTTCAGTTATCTAATTCTTCTTGTCTCCCGTATCAGCTACCTTCAATTTAGAAAAATCCTCCACCAACCAATCAGGAGTGGGATTCTTTTTTGGTTGGGAAAGCTTGTACCAACTGTAGTTGAGATATCAAATCCTGGTTCTTTCTTATCTTCTATTTTCCTCCCCACTTGGTCTGTCCTCATCCACTCTCCAATTTAGTTTCTTTTTACACAGTTCTAGACTGAATCTTCAGTGAAGTCATTACATCCTTTTAATTCATGACCTATCTTTCTACAATAGACATAAAACTTTTCTACCCTTTCATACCGAAGGCGAATCTCCATGAAATTTTGTTTCGGTCCTACAATTGTAAGGTTGTTCCTCAATCTTCGATCTCCACATAATTTCACCCTTGCCTTGAGAATTCTGGTTTCATTGCCCTTAATCTCAAAGAAACCAAGAGTACCTCTCCCATACTTTTACCCACTTTTCGCCCTACCTCCTTTGTTTTGAAACTCTCTGACATTTTTTGAAATTGTAGCCAAACCGGGAATGTCAAAATCACATCCCTTCTAGTCTCATCCTCCTCCTTCTATTTTCTTACGTGCAGAATGAAGCCTTTGAAAAGTCATGATGAGCCCCTCTCAATACGGAGCAATTTAGATTCTTGTTCGAAAAATAATTGACAACAATTATGCCTAATCGCACTCACCCGAAATTCCTCCAGGTTGCTCCATATTGCCTTCATTGCATTCTACATTTTTCCAGCAGAATAAGGTCTATCCACAAACAGCCAGCCTTTCAAACTTTTCGTGCATTCATGGATACCATTTTGAATGTCTTCCTCTAAAAAAAATGACTTTCTCATTTTTGCCATCAGTATTTGGCTCATTGTGATGATGATTCTCCTCTCTTCCAGCCATGCTGATTACTGATGTGGTGAAAATAGAATAGCAGTTATGGTTTAGTGATCTGAACAAATTTGAATTTGAAAAAGAAAAGTCAAACCCTGGTAGGGCGCCTTAAAACCCTAGCAGAGCGCTTGGTAGCCCTAGTGCACTGCGTATATCTTCTTAGTTGATCCTCACTCTTTTACTTTTGACTTCTAATATGACTTTCATTTTAATATTTAAATTCTATAGAAATACATAAACCGCTAGTAGCAACCGCAGTTTACGTGGAGCAGTGTGCAAGCAGAAACCGTTATAGGCAACGACAGTTTCTGTTTGATTGGGCTTGGTCATAAACCGCTACAGGTAATAGTGGTTTATATGTGGTTATATTCATGTTTTCTCTATTGCATATGCCTGATATGCTGATTTCTATCCTGGTCATTTTTCTTTATTTGGTGTATAATCTGATCAACGTGAAGATTTACAATTATTGCTAATGTTTGTTTTCATGCAGGCAAAAATTAATCGCTGTTCTTCTCCATAGTTATTAAAACTAGGTTTAATTACTCTGTTGGTCCCTATAGTTTTGTGAAATTTTTATTTAGGTTTCTATACTTTTTTTTAATTTGGTCACTGCACCAAATTTTTTTTCAATTAGGTCCCTCTTACCAGTAATTGGTTTAATTGTATAGGGACCGAAGTAAAAAAAAATTAATGCAGGACCTAAATAAAAGAAAAAAAAAAGTTTAGGGACCAAATTAAAAAAAATTTGGTGCAAGGACTCAATTAAAAGAAAAAAAAGTATAATGATCTAATAAAAAATTTGGCGAAACTATAAGGACCAACAGAGTAATTAAACTTTAAAACTACTATATTTATTTAGTGAAATCCAAAATATTAAAACTAGTTAAATATAGTATTTATTTTACTAAATATTTTGGATTTTGCTAAATAAATATAGAAGTTATTTTAAATATTTTAATATTTTAGATCTCACTAAATAAATATAGTAGTTATTTTTAAAAAATATATTAAAATATTAAGATTCAACAAGTGATTCTACAAATCGGTTCTTTATTATTGAGTTCTACCATATAAATTAGAGTAAAAAACCAGAATCCACCAATGGCAGGCCGGATTTATGAAAATAAGCCAAAACCAAACTCGTTTCAGTAATGAGCCAAACCATATTTTAATATAAATTGAACCAGCCTGGTTCGAACTGCATCCATGAATAATTTGAACCAGTGCAGTTCGAATTACAAGGAAAGTGAACCAAATAAATCGAACCTGGTAGGTTCGAACTAGCAACGCACGTAATTCGAACCAAGCTGGTTCGAATTAGAGAGAGAGAAGCTGCATCAAGTAATTTGAACCAGGCTGGTTCGAATTACAAAATCCCTAATTCGATGAAAGCTGGTTCGAATTAGTGGGAGACAGAGCAGTATATATATGGTTGTAAACGTGAGTTGCTCTCATTAGAGGGTGTAAGATGGCTAGTGAGGAGAGTTTTGTTGTTTTGGTTCACCACAGAGGATCCATTAAGAGGAAAACTCGTTCCGGTGTGAAGTTCACATATAAGGATCCTCTCTGTATTGTCGTGAGTCCTACGACGAGCTATGATGACCTTGTTAGATCTGTGCTGATGAAACTTGGTCAGGAAGGTGCGAAGCGGGTTAAGAAGTTTTACTATCGCATTCCAGTCACGGTCCTCCAGGATATCGTGAAGTATGATTGTTTCACGATCAGTAGTGACGAGGACTTACAAGTCATGTTTCTTTGTCGGCGGCAGTTTCCCGAGGTAAGGACACCAGAATTGTTGGCAAAGCTGCTTGATGTGGTATCTAGCTCCGGGGGTTCGAACCGGAATACCACAACTTTAGCCACGGCAGCCGGTTCTAGTTCCAGGCCTGCCGTTGCTTCTACCTCTGTTCCTGAGTACGAGCCACCGGTCCAACCTCTCGCCTCCCCCTCTTTTGCTGTTGATCTCAATGGCAGCGGAGGGGACGAGGTATGAGCATTTGATATTCTGCCGAACGCTCTACAGGGCGTTGCACTGCTTGGCGTTGGAGACGGATTGTTGGGTGATGCAGAGGAGGATGACGTCGAGCCGGATATGATTGACGATGATAGCGGGGATGATATTGGAGCGAGTGACCCTGCATTGGCGGTAGGTGGGTCTAGCTCTGGCACACAGCAGTATCCACCACATTTTTCCACCTTGGACTTGGATGCCATGAGGCAGGAGGGGGTTGCTGGGCACTCTGTTGGATTTGGAGCTAGAGATGCGAAAGGGACTGCTGGTCTGACAGAGTTTCAGGTTGGTCAGCAATTTCAGGATAAAGATGAGGCCCTGTTAAGTGTGAAGACTTACAGCATCCGGCGAGGGGTACAGTACAAGGTAGTGGAGTCTGATTATCGCCGGTATGTGGGCAAGTGTTCAGAGTTTGGGAATGGGTGCACATGGTTGATTCGACTGAGTCTCCGGTAGCGCAAGGGCATTTGGGAGGTCAAACGGTACAATGGACCTCACACTTGTCTTGCCACCTCCATCTCGAGTGACCACAGGAGTTTGGATTATCATGTGATATCGGCGTTCATTATGCCAATGGTTAGGGCTGATGCATCCGTCAGCATCAAGGTGCTCCTGAATGCCACGGCAGCACACTTTGGGTTTAGGCCGACTTACAGGAGGATTTGGATGGCAAAGCAGAAGGCTGTTGGCCTCATCTATGGTGATTGGGATGAGTCATACAACGAGCTTCCTCGGTGGGTGTTGGGAGTCCAGCTGACGATGCCTGGAACTGTTGCAATCCTAAGGACGAGCCCCGTTCGAGTTGGAGGACAGGTGGACGAGTCTCAAGCGTATTTTCACAGACTTTTCTGGACTTTTCCTCCGTGCATCCAGGTATTCCGTCATTGCAAGCTGCTAATCAGCATCGACGGCACCCATCTGTATGGCAAGTACGGGGGAACGTTGCTCATCGCAATTGCACAGGATGGGAACTCCAACATTCTACCTGTTGCATTCACACTAGTAGAGGGTGAGAATGCTGAATCTTGGATATTCTTTCTCTCCCACTAACACAAACCACCAACACAAACCACTAACACAAAACCACTAACATAAAACAACTAACACAAACCACTAACACAAACCACTAACACAAAACCACTAACATAAAATAGCTAACATAAAACAACTATACTATACCACTAACATAAACCAACTAACATAAACCTCTAACTAAACCACTAACATAAAACAACCAACACAAAACAAAACCACTAAGTCACATATATCGCTAGCATCAAAAATATTTCCGTACTAACCTTGTCGTTGATGACCCTGGCTATATGAGCAATTCCGTCCAGACGATATAACCGTGTCCGATCGTCCCCCATCAGCAGAGTATTCCGTTCAGGTCTTCGTCGGAGATAATCTGGATCGTTTTCTCTGAGATTTGGTGGGGTAGGGGAAAGAAAGAATGGTTCGAATGAGGCTGCTTCAAACTCCTTATATAGCCGAATCACTAGTAATTTGAACCAGGTAGGTTCGAATTATGAAGGAGCCACGCAAAGGGTAATTCGAACCAGGTTGGTTCGAATTACATACGTTGCAAACTTGGCTATAGTTCGAACGAAGCTTGTTCGAATTACGTTGGATTGAAGTTCGAACCAGGTAGGTTCGAATTACATGCAAAGTTTCCTCAGCCTAATTCGAACTAAGCTGGTTCGATTTATTAAGAAGTCTATTTCGAACCATGCTGGTTCGAATTATATAAAGATAGGGCTTGGCTCATTGCTGAAACGAATTTCACTTTGGCTTATTTAGGTAATTTGCAACTTGCCTTGGCTTATTGGGATTTTTTGCCTATAAATTAAATAATAATAAAAATTATAAATTTAAAAAATTTAAAGCTTTAAATTTTAAAATGACTACTATATTATTTAGTGAGATTTAAAATATTAAATGTTTAAATATATAATCAACAATAATTTGATAAACTCGTTTAAATAAAAAAATTTTACTATAAAAAATTATAATTTAAAATATAAAATTTTAAAATACAAATGACAAAATAAATTTATAATAATTTAATTATTTTTATTATTTTATGTTAAAAAAATAATTTTATAAATCAAAATGACTTACATTTGCACTTTTGGAGACTATTTTTATTATAAATAACTTTTTTACACATCAAGTAACACGTGGTGTGCTAGGTGTCACTAACCTGACACGTCAATCAATTATCTTGTGACACGTGGCATTAACCTGCCACGTGACACTTAATGTGACACATCATTATCTAACTAACGGAAAGACCAATTTTGACTTATGTTTTATCTTTCAAGCACTAATATAACCAAAAAAATTACTTGATGACTAATTTAAAAAATGTATAATCTTTCAGGAATAAATTTGACTATTAACCCGGCATAATATCAAATGAAAATTACTTATTTGACCAATAACAAAAATAATAAATACATACATTCTTTAAAGAAATGTTTAGATAATATTTTTCTTATAATAAATTAAATTTAGTTAACATATGTCCGGAAAACATATGAAAATTATTTTAATTTTTTTAATAAATACAAAATAAATATATTAAAAAATCATTTTTTATATTTTTAATAAATTTTTTCAATTTATAATCTTAGAGTAATTTCAATAGATTACTTTTAGATATCATTTTTGATATATATATAATAACTGAATTGATTTAAAATTAAAATTTACATTAGACACAATATTTTAAATGAAATCGATATCAATAAAGAGAGATCATATTACTTAAAAAAACCAATTAAATGTACTCCGTGTATAATTTATTAAATAAAATAATTAAAAATAATATAAAATCTAAATTAAATTGAGACTAAGTATTGGAGTGATAAATTTTACATTAAATCTTAAATTAATTTTTATGATTAATAGTCTCACAAATTTTTATATGACATCTTGTAGAATCCAAAATAAAATTAAAATAAAACAAACATTAAAAATACTCTAATACATGTCTTTGGTATACAAAATAACAAAATTCTAATAAATTATACTACAATCAAATTATTTCGGCTGTTTTTTTTCAGA
>NC_029772.3:103074093-103074811 GCF_000817695.3 Arachis duranensis | reverse complement strand
TTTTATATTATTATTATAATAAAATTAAATTAATTTTTTTATAATTATATTATGTTAAAACTAAAAGGTATTCCGTACATAAAATACTTGCAGTGCATGAAAAGCATCGACGTAGTAAATTAATTATTTAACGAAAGAATTACAGTATCTGTTACGTTGAATTGACTTTATCTTAGATTCTTAATAGTTTGTCGTACATGATGGAATATTTTCATGGGTCTAAAAATTAGCTAACAGATTATTCCAATTTAAAATAAAAATTAATTGTCAGTAAAATAATAAAAATAAAAAAATTCTGTACTTTATATTTTAATTTTTAACGAGCCTTGATGTATTCATGTATAGAAGAAAAGCAGAAAATAAGCAAATCCTAATTTGGATGAAATTGAATAGAGTGGACGGTTAATGATTTGATTGCAGAGTGAACTTAAGTAAGAGTAAGAGCATCTCCAACGCACCAATTTTTTAAGGTTTCACTTCTTCTTTCTCTGACACAATAGAGTCCCAACTATTGGAGAGAAAGAGAATAGCGTCACTGCTCATGAATCAAGGAAAAAGAGTCCCTATTCAGAGGGACTTGTAATTTGCAAAGGATAACTTGCCATGTGGCAAGTAATCTTTAAAAAAAATAATTATATTAAATTATAATTAATTTTATTTGTAACACCCTAATTAGTCTAAGTTTTACCTCGCGTCGTAAAGTAAAGATTAACCAGAT
>NC_029772.3:103071532-103073178 GCF_000817695.3 Arachis duranensis | reverse complement strand
ATAAAAACACTAAATTTTATGTCTTTTTTAATATTTATTTTCAATATCTTATCTTATCCTATTCTAAAAAAAATACAGCCTAAAAATTTAGTAAAAATTTGAACATCATTTCATATATACATAATAACCTATTAGTAAATAATAAATTCTAAATAAAATTTAAATTTATAACTAATTAATTTTTGATCTATTAAATTAAAAAATATATTAAAAAATAAAATAAATATTTTTTTAAGTGACAACCAATAATTGGACACGTCTAACGTCTACTTTCCACTTTATTTGGCAAAGTGTGCCATACTGCCATTAACCATACACCTGGACCTAAACCATGGTGTCATACATCTTGTCATCTAAAGTAAATAACATATATTAATGATAATCCAACTAAGAACTTGTTGCATACATTCCTTAATTGGAGACTTGGAGTTTCCCATTTGAACCATGACATTGAATCAGTGAAGAATAGATAATATTAATTTCTTTAATTTTGCGTAAAAAGTATAGGATAATGTATTTAGATTATACAAACTTGAGTACATATGCATCAAATGCAGGCTCACTAACTGGAAGGAAAAAAATCGAAAAAATTTGGAAGCAAACATATGGAATAGAGAAATACTTTGCTCAATATGTTGATGATAAGAAACTTGGGAAAAGGGAAGAAATTAAGAAGACCATTTTTAAAGAAAATGAAGTTAAATATATTATAGAGTCATGGAAAAGAAGACAAGTGAAAGAGCATCAGAAAAAATAAAAAACTGCTGAGAATGAAACAGAACCTCCCAAAACGAAATAGCTAATTATTGAATGAAAATCACAAAAAACAAGAGTATGTACCAGAATCAACAAGCAACATGGCTATGGTACAGAAGACACAAGATTAAGTCAGCAATTCAAAACAGAACACCAGAAAATGCTGTTGATGAATTACCAAAGAAAAACAGACACAGCCAAAAGTTAGTCGAGTCGGTGGATCCTTGGAAGATTAACGAGTTGAATCTTTTCAGACACATATCTCAAAAAAATATTTCTCTGTTACATGTGTTGCTTCCAAATCTTTTTCGGTTTCCTTTCTTCCAAATGGTGAGCCTGCATTTGATGCATATTGTTCTTTGGCTTCGGGCATCTTTCTCTCTAATTACTTGAATCAACCTCAAAATTATTTGAATCTCTCAAATACAAAAACGATACGTGAATGTCTCAATTGATATTTCTATGTAAATCGAATTACTCAAATTTTAAATCAATAATGTTCGATTTAGCCTCCTCCATAGTAAATTGAATTGATTGTTTCGATTTAGTGAACTTGTAAATCGAATAAAGTAATTTCAATTTATTACTCATAACATGTCTTTGATTAAATCGAACCAAATAGAATCGATTTACTATTCATAATGTATATTTTTTCAAGCCTTTTATAGTACTTCTAATATCTTTTAAGTAATTTTTTAAAATTATTTTGCATAAAATAAAATATTTTTTTAGTATAATTTAAATAAATTTATTAAAAAAATTTATTAAAAAATATATTTATTCAAATTTTAAATACAATATTTTTCTACATAATTATTAATTCTAAAATTAAAAAATTATTTTATTTCATGCAAAGTAATTAAAAAAATTAAATATAAATATAAATATTC
>NC_029772.3:103055933-103071246 GCF_000817695.3 Arachis duranensis | reverse complement strand
ACCAACAGCATGATGAAGTTTGATTTAACTATGTAACTTAGGGGTATAAGATTTTATTCGCATTATCTTTTCTAGAAGAATAATAAAAAACTAAGTTAAGATGATGCCAACTTAAGTAACTAGCTAGACCATAGTTATACAATACACAATAATAATAAATATTTTGTTAGTTTATTGTTTTTTAATATATAGAATAAAATAATTTTCTTAATTTTTAAATTATTAATTATGTAGAAGAGTATTGTATTGAAAATTTGAGTAAATATATTTTTTAAAAGATGTTAAGAATACTATAAAAAGTTTAAGTAAATATACTTTATGAGTAGTAAATCGACTCTATTTAGTTCGATTTAATCAAAATGCCATATGAATAGTAAATCAAAGCTACTTTATTCAATTTACCAGGGTCACTAAATCGAAACCATTTGTTTCGATTTATTATGGGCAGATGTACCCGATAATTTTGGAGTTAGTTTGGTTTATTTAACGTAAATTACCCTAAAAATATATATAGCGAAAATTATACTTTATAGTATTACTTGAAAAAAAAATTTGACAGGTTTTATTTTCTGAAAAAAATAACTTTTAGAAGACCTCACAAGAAATTCCAGTAACTGAATAAAATTTAGTTACTAGACCGTAAGTTGAGAAAAAGATGCAGCAGTGTTTCGATGTAACCAATATAAACTGAAAATAGGATAACACTAAACTTGTGTTCTCTCAAATTTTATTCGCGACTTAATTTTTCAAATTTGACGTTGTATAATCAAGCTAGTCCTTTTATCAGTTGTTAAGGTTCAACTTCCTCTTGACTCTCTGAGTTGCAATTCTAATCCATATTCCATTAGCGAGATATGATTTCCAGCAAAAAATACAATTTCTTCAGTCTAAGAACTTTCTTACAGCACATCCCATTTTCTGTAAGACTTTTATACTGTTCTAGAGGACTAAAAGACCGACCTATCTAATATGAGATGCAGAATCAACATATTAATCCATATAAAAGGTTAAAAGTTCCCTTCAAGAGCTTATCTTCTGACCCTGACAAGTGTTAGGGATATATCATGAATGTAAGAAAAAAAAAATCAATACTACATATTTTACACGATTATAGTAAACTAATAGCATACAAATGGTTGCACTGATATGATAGCAATGAACATGGACAACCTATTGGTTACGAAAGTCTACCAGCAAGTAGAACATATTGTCAGTTCAAAAAATATTCTACCATCAGAATCCAATTCTATATCAATGGTTAAGAAATTATCAAGAAAGTTCAAGGCTTCAAGCCTGGTACATGAGAGAATAACAATGAAAAAGGTAAGCGAGCAAGGAGCATAATGTGCTCAGCAAAGTTCTACAATACAGAAAAGTATAACTGCTATGCATCATGGACTGCTATGCATCATGGAAAGATCTTAAGATACTTTCGTCACCTGCTGATGGGAAATCGGTGCGACGCAATAGCTGCTACACCTGATCATAACAAAATGGTTCAACTCCCATTTTTGTTCTTCGTTCTATCCGTTCCCTATGCAAGTTCAAATATGAAAATAGTGGTTAGATTGAGATGACCCTAAATGATGATATTCACATGAAATGTACACGTGACAGGATCGAACTTCATCCATACATACATGCACAGATATAGGCCTGAGAAGTTCATGTTACCTCATGGCAAACAAATGTCTCCTTTATTTGTTAAACATTGATCTAACTTACATCTTAGTTTATGCTCTCACACTCTTCATATAGAATTGACTGCTAACAAATACTAGCATTCAAGTTCCAGTTAATAATTTGCATTTAAAAGTTTAAGATAGAATTAAAGAAAAAAATGGTTAGGGTTCCTCCAACTACAGGATTTGCCAAAATGAATTTATCCTCCCAAACTCGAGCTTTATACTTCAGTTTAAAGAAACTTCTTCCCGCCAAAATTTCTTTCCTTTTCCTCTCCTACAACTCTACCAGTGACCAGTTGCAATATTAATCACATCAAAGAAGTTCAAGCCTCAGCCAATACTAAAGTGAGCATGCCTCTTTGCATCACCTTTTCAAACTATTTATGTCTCTATTAAGTGTCGCGAAATTTGGTCAACAGATGGCTCCAACAGATAGAACTTAGAAAAGACCCCCTTACTTCAAGCTCCAAGTACCAAAACAGAGATACTAGACTAGGGGCTAACAAGCGTTGGTGCAAATAGTTTGCAGAAGCTTGCGAAATCAAAGACCTTCTCCAGATATGATATGGCATTGGTATCAAAATCTAAATCACTGAATTGTAACAAAGCTAAAGACGTTCTAATTCCCTGTTGAATCCACTATTCTTAGCAATACACAAAACAAAGCATAACAAATTAACATTATTTCATACCTTCATTCCATTGAGGCTTTTGCTCCAACCTCCTTGAGCTTGGCAATGATGGCCTCAGCCTCCTCTTTTGTCAAACCCTTCTTCAAGACCGTTGGCACCTTCTCCACCAAGTCCTTCGCCTCCTTCAACCCCAAGCTCGTGAAAGTTCTCACCTCCTTTATCACCTTGATCTTCGCCGCGGCGTCGAAAGCATCCAGCTTCACGTCAAACACCGTCTTCTCTTCCTTCTTTGCTTCCTCTCCGGCAGCACTAGCGCCAGCACCACCACCTCCCTTTGCCGCACCTTTTCTCAGAGCACCCTTCAATCCCCCGAGCTCCATTCCCGGGGTCATCAGCATCATCAACGGTAACTCGTTAATTCCCTTTTTCTTCTGCATAATCTCCACCAGGTCCACCACTTCCATTAGCGTCAGCGCTGTGAGCTCGTCCACGATCAACGAAACCTTCTCGGATTTCACGACCGGGTTCGAATCCTGGGAAGAAGACTCGGTGCTGAAATTGCGCGCCAAGATCGCAGGACGAGATTGGAGCTGCGACTGGTGGTTGGATTTAGGGTTCTGTATTAGGGTTCTTCGGATTTGTTGTGATACGTGTAGGAATCGCGAACACCTCATTCTTTCTTCTTTCTGGTGTAGGATAATTGAAAGGTTAATCGAAGAACATAACTCTAACCGAATCGTGAAGTTGAATTTCTTTTTCTATGAAGCTGAATTTAAACCTAAAATGCACAAAGTTGTTGGAAGAATTTCAGGTGATTTAGAATCTCTGGATTTCGGCCATAAACCCTATGGGGAAGACGATGGTAGTTGATTTTACGTCTTTACCCCTGTGCTCATGTTTTTGGATCTAGGCCCAGTTCTCACGTTGGGCTAGATTTTCTTTTTTAGCACACATCTCAGGACAGAAGTCCATAAAAGAATAATTAAAAAAAAAGGCAATAAAAGAAGCTATATCTTTATATCATTATATGTGACTTTAAATTATGGATATAAAGTTGGCGATATAACATAACCGCTAAACATTTTAATTTATTTTATAGAAGAGGCTTCGTTTATCGTTTTATAAAAAGTAGAGGAACAATGTATATAGTGCACAACGGTTTTAAAAAAAAAAGATAAATTCAAAATTAAAAATAAAATTTTTAATTAATTAAATAATTATTATAAGATTTTAAAATTTGAAAACATTAGAATTAGCACATAACCCACTATGTACAGTTACACATTTACATATTATACGTTTTTTAATTTTCACTCCATCTCCAGCGGCGTCGGTTTCTTCTGGAATCGTCATCATCGTCATCGCAAAGGTCTTGACACCACCGCTCCCTCACCAGCGGAGCAGGTTCTCTTCTAACCCTGGTAGTGATGCCGTTTTGCCCCCTCACCAGCGTCGATCTCTTCTACCTTTGCCAACTATTTCTCATTGAATGACACCATATTGCGATGGAAATTTATGGTGTCGCGGCAGTACCAACATTTCCTCGACAAGACGATGTTGCACATGCTCCGCCGCTGGATTGGTTCCTTGATCATTGCTTGTATCTACATTTTGCGTGTATACTTGAGCCAAGGTTTCTACATCGTCTCCTACGGCCTCGGAATCTACATGCTCAACCTCTTCATCGGCTTTCTTTCTCCTCAGATTGATCCCGAAATTCAGGAACTCTACAACAGTGCCACTCTCCCCACTAGGAATTCCGATGAGTTTTGTCCTTTTGTTTGCCGCCTCCTTAAGTTCAAGTTCTGTTATTCAATCATGGCTAGTTCAGGATGGTCATTGTTATTTTAATTTTATGTGAATGGTTATTTGATTGGATTTGGTTTAGTTATATACAATTAAAATATGTTAGATGTTCAATTCACTAGATATGCTGATGATTATTTTTATCCTTAAGTGAATGGTTATTTTCACTAGAAGTGAGCGACGCCGTTCGTTTCCAGTCTGGAAGAGAGCAATACCAATGAGGGTCCTTGTTGACGAATCAACGGCGAGGAGGATCCCAACGACGACGTTGGGAGCTGGTTGGAGACCAAACGACGAAGACGACGGTGGAGAGTTTGGGAAAAAAGCTAGTATTTTAGTAAATTAAGGTATAATGAATGGTTAAAATTTTTTAATTATCGAATGAGATTTTTTTGTTAGATAATTTGAATAGAGTGTTTTTTTTATTTTAATTTTATTGGGCCAAATTTTTAATCAATTGTTCGAGTTGTTCAAATTTTTCGTCATCTACTTATTTTATGATTGTTAAGATCCAAATCCCAAGTTAGGCTGGTAGCGCATATAAAGTCCATTTAGAGTGTACATGCCTAAATAAGAAAATGTATCCTACAAAAAGAATCAAATAGAGGTTTTTTTTAGATCTTTTCGGTCATCAAAGATTATAAACACTAAAAGCATCTCAAGGTATCTTTTTTAAATTTAATTTTTATATCTCTTGAATCTCAAACTGACTTAATCGTTAGAGTCTTTGTAGACACTCACCTCTCATTCAGCTCCGAAGTAACAGGTGACTGATGACTTCACTTCTTAATTCCCTTGACTTCTCTTCTTAATTCCCTTTTAATACTGTAAGTAGTTCTAGACCATAACAATGATTTTCTTTTATCAATCTTCCCACGTATGGCCATCATTTCCCTGGTGTACAATAATGTACAACAAAACCATTTATATTATTTCGTACTCAATTAACTTTGTACTATATATATAATTGTTTTCTTGCGGCTAACAAGGTGAAAGCAACTCAAGTATATATAGAACATGACAATAACAAAGGGCAATTCTACTACGATAAACTCGGGTGTGAAACTTGCTAGTTGCTACTACTTTCTATCATTGTAATATAATGTGATATCTCCTACATTGACACTAATTTCTTCTCTGCCAATAAGGTCATTATTGTCAAGAAAAAAAAATTCTTGAATAATAGACTTTTAATAATACACTCAAAAGAAAATTAATTAATGGGACCCATTGATAAAGTTCATGTGTATACTCCTTTCTTTTTTCTTTTGAATATATACAAATATGAAGTGTGAAAAGTGCCTATAAAAAATAATTGTCGCTGTCCGAAAGTAATAGTTAATTAGTGGCTATTTGGTCCCCCTCCAACACAAATTGTCACTTGGGTACCACAAGTAAGCTTGATGGATGACCAATAACTTATAAATTTACAATTATAACCTCATATAACATATTTATCATTTTAGATGGATAATGCTGATAATCAAATGACGAAAATAGGTCAAGATAGCGCACCAAAAAAGGAAAGAAGATAACCCTATTTATACTTGTGGTGAATATTGAATAATGAAATTTATATTGCTTGTTTTTATTTGATTAAGTCTAAGTCCTCGTGTTACATTAATTACTCCACGTTTTGGTTAACTAATAACTATGAATATTTCATGGGAATGATCTTTTACCTATGAGTTTGTTGTAATTATTGTTGAGGGATAATCAAGCTTTGACTTCCATTTAAAGTAAAATAATGTTTGGTATTTCAGCATCATTTCTATTTCCTAGCCATGCAGAAAGCATTAAGTGTGATTTTGATCACAAAATTAGTAAAAGACTTGACACATTGTTGAGATATATATATATGCTGGTTTTCTGTTAAGAGAAGATGTGCTACCACTTTTAATTTGACTAACTTTTCTGATTAATTAGCTAAAGATATATACACATCATTACATAAAAATAGAAAAATATCAGATTTATGGAAAATGGAACAAACTTTTGAGATATTACTGCAAAAAATAATGTTTAGAAAATAAAAAAATAGTTCAAACAATTAAAATTTATCTTATTTAATATTTATTAATTATTATTAAAATTAATAAATACTAAATAAAATAAATTTAAACTTGATAGGCTAAAGATTAATCCGTCGCGGATCTGAGCTCTATTTAAGAGTCTGCCGCTGACTAATGGGTTGCTACATGCACAAGACAAAATTCGAATCCCTGATACTTGTTTAAGCAGATGAATGAGCCGACCACTCGAACAATCCAAATTAATTTTTGCTTGCACTTACAAACTATATTTAGATGCGATATTATTGAGAGATACAAGACTACTTTTAATACATTGATTGTTAATTTGAACCTTAGTTTATGCTTTAACAACTTTACAATTTGATATAAATGTATGTGTTCATTGATAGATTTCCTTGAAAAAAAAGGAACTAATAAATAAATTTTTTCTTCACCATTATGAAGATCGTTGTCTCTATATGAATATTTCACATTATTATTATTATTATTATTATTATTATTATTATTATTATTATTTAATACCCCAAGCAAGCATATTGCTAAAAGATAGAAAAGTACAACATGAAGTATTTAATTTTCTTTTTATCATGTGCGAATCCAAGAATTTGCAGAGAGGTTGATTGGGCCTAAATAGCATGACGTATTGGGAAAAAACAACCCTATATATTTGCCAATTGCTTTGCAACTTGATAAATAAACATCATATCCGGCAAGAAATGAGTGCACGTGGTGGTACAAATGCTAATAATAATAGCCTCCTTACATTTACATTTAACTCTTATTGATATATATATATGTGGAAGAGAATGAAATAACCATTCAATTCATTTCAATATATAGCTATCTACCTCAACAACAACGTTAGCATATATAGATATAGCCATAGCCATAATTTATGCTCCACTTTTTTTCTTAGATTTTTGTTCAGTTTCTTCAAATTTACGGTTTACACCAATTTGTTCTTTAAGGTCTCAATTTGAGATCGAATTTCGGACATCATGTATAATACTTCTATAATTTTTTTCAATGCTAACTCAGCAAACACAATTCTCTTCTAAATATCAATTAGAATCTCAATAATCAAATTAATGCAAATCGTGAATCCAAAGAAAGAAATACCGTAGATATATAGTTGATATTTGTCTTTATGTATTGTTTTTTGAAATTTATATAACAAGAAATAAAAGAATAAGAAGAAATACATGCGTTGGAATAAGATTGTCTTAATTAATTGAATGAAGAAGCTAAGCTCAAAGGGTCATCACATGGCTGAGCAAGCAAAATAAATAATGGCACAATGAACGTAACCATAGATGTTTGAATGGGTCAATTTGTCAATTGAAGAAGACGATGATAATAATAATAATGATGAAAAGCATAATCATTAAGTTTCTATTGAGAGATCCTGCTCTATTAGCTGTAGGGGACCCCGGTGCTGATGAAAGTCTATAGTCTAAACAGGAACATGTACAATCATTGGGACCCTTTATGTTCTTTTTTCCCCCTTTCTTTTATAGTCTAAATAGACCATATTGCAAGCGACAAAAAACAATTCTAACACGAGAAAAATCAAATTGTTATAATTTTTTTTCAAAATTTATAATATTTTTAGTTTTAGTTTTTTTTTTTCTATCATACTTGATTTATTAGTATCTGTATTCTATAAAGGTTTAATTACTCTGTTGGTCCTATAATTTGGCTAAATTTTTAATTAACTCCACTACGTTACTAATATGGATCTGCCAACTTTTGCCAATTTTATTGGACTGGACCCATCAAACAAAAAAAAATCCAATCATCCCAATTTATCCTAATTCAAATTTTTTTCACTCTTTGCTAACTTTGCATCTAGTCATTCTTTACCACCGTTGTATGTTTCTATTCTCCTTCCCCCGTTGCTGAACCTCCCTATTTCGAAGACGTGTTGCTAACCTCCTTCCAACGCCGTTTCCGTCCACTTGTGGAACGTTGTCTAGTGCCGCCTCTGCTCAAACCCGCGACGTCGTACCACCACCACCATCATTCTGCTAGGACACGTGCAATCTGCCACTACCCTCACGGCGTGCCGACGCTTTTTCCATCTTTCGTTGCGGGCTGCTGCTGCTCCTTCACTCCATTGTTCTCTAACAAGTTAGTAGATGCTTAGGATTTTATCTAATAGATGATTCTTTGCACTGTCCTAGGATTCGTAAACTAGGATTAGTAGTTCAATTGAGGTGTTCTTTAATTTTTGCTGAATAACTGGATGTTTCTGTTTTTAATGAAGTTTACATGTTTGACTTGCTAATTTGAACTGATTTTTTCATGGTATTGGTTCTGCCTGTGATGCTGATTAATTTTTTAAAGGTTATTAAAAGGTGCTTCCTTCTCTACTGTTAGTGCATACTAAACGAATTATTTTCATTTAGTAATTTACTGGCATCCTTTGAATAGGCTAGTTATGTTGAGTTCTTCTTATTCAGAAACCTTTGTGTTACTGTCTTCATGCAATAGACATTGATTTGTCTTCTTTTGGACCTTTTTTTAATGGATGTGTCCTCTTTTAAAACTTGCTTAAATGTGTCTTTTGTTAGATGTGTCTTTAACAGAGGTGTCTTCTGTTTCAATTTTATTTTTATGCACTTTTTCATGGTTCAGATTATACGTAATGTTGTGAGTAACTAAATTTAATTGGTTTATCTCAACATTCCAAGTTTTTTATTTGATTAATGGATGTTACTATTGAATGGTTTTATGTCTTGTTGTTGTTGTACCTAGTACTTAGTTGATGCTTCCATGGTGGTTTGAGAGTTTCTGAAAAAAAGAGAACTTGAGACTTAGATTATTTTTTTGCCAAATTAGTCTTGTTTTAAAATTTATTGATTTATAGGCTTTGAATGGTCTCAATTATGTAAAAGTATTTAAAGTTGCTCTTGGTAGTGAGATTATGTTCCTCTTGTTTTTTTTTAATTGTGCGTCTAGTTGAAATGTGATTAATGGATAAGCTAATTTTTCAAAACTACATGTGGGTGGTTGTTTTTTGAGCTGTAATTCTATTTTAATTTAGTATTAATCGGGGTCTTTTATTGAATGTGTTTTTAATAGAGGTGTCTTTTGTTTCCATGATTTAGATTTTACGTGAAGTTGTCAGTAACTGAATTTAATTAGTTTCGATCAATGTTCCAAGTTTTTAGTTTGATTAATGGATGTTGTTATTGAATGATTTTATGTCTTATTGTTGTTGTATCTTGTACTTAGCTAATGCTTTCACGGTGGTTTGAGAGTTTTTGAAAAAGGAGAACTTGAGACTTAGATTATTTATTTGTCGAATTAGTCTTTGTTTAAAATTTATTGATTTATAGGCTTTGAATGGTCTGAATTATGTAAAAATGTTTGAAGTTTCTCTTGGTACAGACATTATGTTCCTCTTGTTGATTTTTTTTACTATGTGTATAGTTGAAATGTGATTAATGGATAGACTAATTTTTCATAACCACATGTGGGTGGTTATTTTTTGAGCTATCATTCTATTATAATTTAGTATTAGTTGGATTTTTGGCTTTTGTTAAACACTTGTTTAAAATTTATATGGATGTGTCTTTAAAATATGTCTTCTATTTAAAAATTATAGAGATGTGCCTTCTATTTAAAACTTGTTTAGATGTGTCTTTAATGGATATGTCTTTTATTGGATGTGTCTTCTGTTTAAAACTGGCTTGAATATGTCTTTAATAGATGTGTCTTTTGATTAGAACTTCGATGTTACTTTTTGAGACTTGTGGACTTTCTTTTGTTTCGGGCCTAGATTTTTCTTCTTTGTTGGACTTATTAGTGCAATAGTGCGTGTCTCTATTGAGACTCTTGTGAAATTTTTTTTTTTGGTGTGGATGTATCTTCTCTGTTAGGACATTGGTGTGTCTATTTTGTATTTGTTAAACATTTGCACTATTGCATTGCAACTTTGTCATCATTTTCCTTTTTCTTGTGTGTTTATAGGGGAAACCTTCTCAAGATCAATGCTTTGTGTGGCCATCTGGCACGGAAGATGTTGTTCGCATGTATGCCAAGGTCTCTTTACAAGAAGCAGCAGATAGTATAGCTAACTCCATGGCTAAACTTGTGGACCAATTCTTGGGTTGACGTACCTCTTCTCTATGTCCATTATATATATAAGAGCTTGATTTTTCAAAGTTTTGTAATTTTGAAGAGAAAAAAAATTCTTAAGAACTTTATTTTATAGAATATTTTACCAATTGCTAAGATGACTCTAAATCAAATGATTATCCATTATCTTACATGAACATGTTATATCTGTTTTTCAATCCTTTGCATTTGGAAAAAAATTTTATTGCGATATATTAGAACCAACTAACTTTATCACATAGATTAGCAACATTAAGTTTATTATACAGTTTTAGTAGAAAGATTATTGTTGAAGAGATTGTGAAAAATGTAACTATAGTCTATAATTTACCTAATTACTTCATAGAATTCTAAATTATTCATAAGACACTTTATGAATTTGTATTTGTAAATATGGGCTTCACCAGCATATTCATGGCCAAAGATAGTACACAATGCTACCAGAAATTAACCTCAAGATTTTGCTGTCTACTTAAAAGTAACATTGGTTATGGACTATATATTATTACAAATCGCCCCCTAAACAGAATTCAAAATGTACTACTTGCATAAGTAATTCATACTCAACAAGCACAAGCCTTGTCAAGTGCACCCAAAGCTACCATAATTTTGGACCATTATAATCCTTAATTAAAAAGGTAGGCTTTGCTTCTATCAGTAAATACTCTGCATTCCGGTTGGTTATACCAATAACAAGCATCTCAGCAGTCACTCAAGCTTTGATCCGTGAGACAGAATCTTATGACAACAAAATAGAATGAAAGTCAAATGCAGAAGTTGAATTATTGATACCACAATCCAATAAGATTTAGGTAAAAAAACAAAAATCATTATGGCATAGAAGAATGCAGAGCTCAAATATAAATGTGAGATTTTTTGATGTTTTGAGAGCTTTAAGACCTTTAAGGTAAAAGCTGAAGAGACTAACTACTCTTTTATGAAGGACATAAACTGAAGAGTACAACTCCAACCATATAACCAATCATATCTAATTGCTCATGGAAGATAAATAATAAAAAAAGCTAGAATTTAATTTTCAACATAAAAAAAAACATCCACAAATCAGGGGATCATACATGCTTGAATTCAATTTTCAATCCAAAGAGAGCTACATTTCAACACAAACAATGTATATTACAGACTTAAAAATATTGCTTATACCTTAAGATAATCACAATTTATGTCAATTAAAAAAAAGACCATAATAGATTGACAATTAAAGAGTTAAAAATACATTCTAAAACCTAAAACTTTCAATCTAATTTATAATATTCACAACTTTAATTCGGCCAAATTTTCATGATTTTTGACGAGACAACAACTTCACAACAAAGGTCGAATCATATTCCAAGAATAATCGCATACCTAAATTTTCATTAGCAACAATATAATACAAAATCAACAAATAGTGCAAATTCCAAAATGAACTAATAACCAGAAAAAAAAATCATAAATTTTGACACAGATCCATCATTTGCCACATTCATCATCATAGTATATAATAGAAACAACATGTATATTAGAACAACCAAAACAATTAAAAAAGATTGATTTTTAATCAAATTAGAGGAAAAAGAAGGTAATCGGGAAAGAAAAAAAATAAAAGAAGATGAATTGGCTCACCGAAAGCAAGTAGAAAAGTATTGAGAAGGTGGATACGAGAGAGAGGGAGTGCGGTGCGGTGGTCGGCAGCGATGCAAATCACGAGGAGAAGGGTGCTACAGTGGTCTTGCGGAGGAGGAAACAACACATGCAGAGAGTGCGTTGCGATAATGGGGGTTGGTTGCAGAGGGAACGGGCACTGCGTAAAGGATCGTCGAGGTGGAGACCGTGGCGGCGCAAATGCGGGCTTGGCCTTGGGTATGCGAGTCACGAGCGACGAAGATACGACAAGAGAACGGGAGAGTAGTGACGTGCACGGTGCACTGTAGAGGCGGGGATGCGGCGGTTTGCGTGATGGGAGCCAGGACACTTCCAAAGCTGCGATAATTATTGTTGATAAATCTTGGCAGACTCTAGCTTGGTTACGAATACTTTTCCATTTTTAATTAGGTCTTTATAGTTTTTTTTCCTTTTAATTGAGTCCATATACTAATTTTTTGTTTTAATTGGGTCTTTACAGTGACAAAAAAATGTTTGGAGTAATGGAATATTCTGTTCCCAAATTGGATATACCCAGTTACAAACGTTTTTTGTAATCCTTTGTGTACTTACTTATTTTATATTGTCGAAATTGCCCGTACCTTAATAAAGGAATAACCCTTGAATGAAAAAATAACCCTTACTCTTCATCCCTTTTCACTGAGGCAAAAGAAACCCTTGCTCTTCACCCTATCCCCGTTTATGATTGTTTGATAACATGTTTACATCCGATATTGTGTGATCAAGGTTTAGGGTTACTTTATCGAAGGAGCTACTGTCGTCGTTGTTGCAAAGGTACTAGTTACAGTTTTTTCCATTCTTCACTCTTTCAAATGTTACTGAACGTTATGGCATTAAAGTGATTGGCGTTGTTGGTGATGTTTGATTAGGGGATGACTAATCAACATTTTTCAATTTTTGTTGTGTAGCAATGGGAGAATCAGAGTTTACAATATAGCTTCATCACGGAGGAAAATTTATTGACACGGGTTATGGACTAGAATATTTAGGTGGGTTGGTTGTGGAAGACCTGATTTATCAACTAGATGAATGGTCTCTGCAAGAGATAGTGAGTTTGCTGAATGGTCTAGGCTGCAAGGGTTATGCGAAGCTATGGTGGAACGAACTTGGAGTGGACTTAAAGTTAGGTCTCAAAGAGTTGAAGTCAGATGGGGATGCCGTTAGAATGACTAGGGCTTTAGTTACTGATTTTGTGAAGCATGGTATAGCGTATATTGTTGATGGTTACAGAGAAGGTAATGGGATTGAAATCACATCAATGGATCCAAATGATGTCCCAGATGAAGGCGAAGATAGTGGACTGATAGAAGTAGAAGTCGATGCTGAGTCAGAACCCTCTACTGAGGAGGATATGTTTAATGACAGTGCTGATGATGGTGAACATGAGGATTACTTTGGGTTTGATGTAGAGGATGGTGTTGATGGTGGACAATCAAATGTGTTTGGTGGATTCAATGGCTCGCTAAATCAAGAAGGGACAACAGATAGGGGTGCTGAGGATAATGAAGCTGCTGATGAGATGGATGAACAAGTTAGAGACATTTTGGATGGTTATGAGACTGAAGACATAGATAGTTACGAGGGAGATTCTGATGACATGATTAAGAAAAAAAGGTTTCCTAAGTATGATGAGGCAGAAATGTGTAGAGAGTATGAGTTTAAGGTTGGGTTGGAGTTCAAAATACTGTCCCAGTTCAAAGATGCAATTAAGGAGCATGCCTTATTGAATGGGAGAGACGTTAGGTACAAGAAGAACGACAAGTTGAGGTGCAGAGTAGTATGTAAGGGACAAAAAGAAAAGTGCAAGTGGATATGCTTTGAAAGTAAGGTAGGAGGGTCTGATTGTTTTAGGACAAAAACCTTGAAGGGCAAGCATACCTGTGGGAGGAATTATAGTGGTAGGCTTGCTTCTAGTGAGTGGATATAAAAAAAATTGTCAACAACATTAGTCGTCGAGAAGAGATGCAGCTGGCCACTATTATTCAAACAATTCAAGATAAGTATATGGCAAATGTTAGTGTAGGAAAGGCTTACTGGACAAGGAGAAAAGCAAGGGAAGAAGTACATGGAAGGGCCATACTACAATATGCCAAATTGAGGGATTATTGTGCTGAGATTTTAAGGGTAAAGCCGGGGTCCAAGCTTAGTATTATTGTGAATAGGTCATCTTTAACATACCAACCGAGATTTATGAGGATGTACATGTGTCTCGATTCGGTGAAGCACAGCTTCTTGGCTAGTTGTAGGCCGATTATAGGAGTGGACGGTTGTCACTTAAAAGGGGACCATGGTCAAAAGTTACTAGTTGCAGTAGGCAGAGATCCTAATGACAATTATTTTCTAATTGCATTTGCAGTAGTGGAGGCACAGTTGGGGATGGTTCCTTGATTTGTTGCTGGATGATATCGGAGAATCAAGAAGATGGGTTTTCATGTCGGATCAACAAAAAGTAAGGATACTATGACTTATGATTCTAAATATTTCATTCTACTTGCATTGTTTTTGTTGAGTGAATAATGATATTGGATACTATTATTTTTGTTGTTATAGGGTTTGATGCAGGCTTTTGCTGAGATGGAACCTTCTATTGAGCATAGATTGTGTTTAAGGCATCTGTATGCCAACTATAAGATGGCATATGGTGGAGGGATAGTTTTGAGGGATCTAATCCTATCCATTGCGAAAGCTACCTATGTGAAAGAGTGGGAAAGAAGAATGAATCTGCTCAAGGAGAAAAATAGAGACTGTTATGACAAACTGATGGGAGTGGACCCAAAGTTTTCAGGGTTAAACCTGGTCGACCAAGAATGGTGCGGATTAGAGAACTTGATGAAAATAGATCTCAAACGAAGTACAGAAGGACGGGTACCTCTGTGGCTTGCTGATGAGCGGATAATTTATACGCTTTTTGGCATTGTTTTTAGATAGTTTTTAGTAAGTTTGGGCTACTTTTAGGGATATTTTCATTAGTTTTTATGTTAAATTCACATTTCTGGACTTTACTATGAGTTTGTGTGTTTTTCTATGATTTCAGGTAAATTCTGGCTGAAATTGAGGGACTTGAGCAAAACTCTGAAAAAGGCTGACAAAAAGGACTGCTGATGCTGTTGGAATCTGACCTCCCTGCACTCGAAATGGATTTTCTGGAGCGACAGAACTCCAAATGGCGCACTCTCAATGGCGTTGGAAAGTAGACATCCAGAGCTTTCCAGTATATAATAGTCCATACTTTGTTCGGAAATTGACGACGTAACTTGGCGTTGAACTCCAAGTACATGCTGCTGTCTGGAGTTAAACGCCAGAAAAACGTCATGATCCGGAGTTGAACGCCCAAAACACATTATAACTTGGAGTTCAACTCCAAGAAAAGCCT
>NC_029772.3:103053166-103054821 GCF_000817695.3 Arachis duranensis | reverse complement strand
AGTGATCACAATTTCGTCCACAAAGTTTTTGGCGCCGTTGCCGGGGATTGTTCGAGTATGGACAACTGACGGTTCATCTTGTTGCTCAGATCAGGTAATTTTCTTTTCAAAAATCTTTTTCAAAATTTTTCTTTTCTTTTTCGTTTTTTTTCAAAAATATTTTCGAAAAAAAAATAAAAATACAAAAAATTTAGAAAATCTTAAAAATAAAAAATATTTTGTGTTTCTTGTTTGAGTCTTGTGTTAAATTTTAAGTTTGGTGTCAATTGCATGCTTTTAAAATTTTTCTTGCATTTTTTCGAAAACTCCATGCATTCATAGTGTTCTTCATGATCTTCAAGTTGTTCTTGACAAGTCTTCTTGTTTGATCTTGATGATTTCTTGTTTTGTGTTGTTTGTTGTTTTTCATGTGCATTTTTCGTTTGTTAGAGTTCATGCATTAAAGATTTCTAAGTTTGGTGTCTTGCATGTTTTCTTTGCATCAAAAATTTTTCAAAATTATGTTCTGCATAAAAAATTTTCAAAAATATGTTCTTGATGTTCATCATGATCTTCAAAGTGTTCTTGGTGTTCATCTTGACATTCATAGCATTCTTGCATGCATTCATTGTTTTGATCTAAAAATTTCATGCATTGAGTATTTTTGTTGTTTTTCTCTCTCATCTTTAAAAATTCAAAAATAAAAAAAAATATCTTTTCCTTATTTCCCTCCAAATTTTTGAAATTTTGGGTTGACTTGGTCAAAAATTTTTAAAATTAGTTGTTTCCTACAAGTCAAGTCAAAATTTCAAATTTTAAAAAATCTTATCTTTTTAAAAATCTTTTTCAAAAATCATATCTTTTTCATTTTTTTATAATTTTTGAAAATTTCAAAAATATTTTTCAAATTATTTTCAAAATCTTTTCCTTATCTTTACATCATATTTTCGAAAATTCACTAATAATTAATGTGATTGGTTCAAAAATTTGAAGTTTGTTACTTTCTTGTTAAGAAAGGTTCAATCTTTAAGTTCTAGAATCTTATCTTGTAGTTTCTTGTTAGTAAAGTAAATAATTTCAAAATTTTGAATTAAATCTTTTTATCTTTTATTTGATCTTTCTCAAAATTTTGTCTTTTTAAAAATTTGATTTCAAAATATCTTATCTAACTTATTATCTTCTTATCTTTTTCAATTTTGATTTCAAATATTTTTCAATCAACTAACTAACTTTTTGTTTGTTTCTTATCTTTTTCAAAACCACCTAACTACTTTTCCCTCTCTAATTTTCGAAAATACCTCTCTCTTTTTCA
This sequence comes from Arachis duranensis, assembly GCF_000817695.3. Classification (NCBI taxonomy): domain Eukaryota; kingdom Viridiplantae; phylum Streptophyta; class Magnoliopsida; order Fabales; family Fabaceae; genus Arachis; species Arachis duranensis. The sequence continues at coordinate 103,053,530 of NC_029772.3, read as the reverse complement.
AAAATTCTTTTTAATTAATTAATTGTTTTAAATTTAATTTTAATTTTAATCTCATCCTATCTTTGATTTTCGAAAATTACTAACCTCTTTTTCAAAACTATTTTCGAAATTTCCCTTCTCTTTTCTTCTTCTATTTAATTATTTATTTACTAACACTTCTCTTCACCTCTCTTCATCCAAAAATCCGAATCCATCCTTCTTCATTCTTCTACCCCCTTCTTCTTCTACTAACATAAAGGAATCTCTATACTGTGACATAGAGGATTCTTCTTCCTTTTCTTGTTTTCATATGAGCAGGAACAGGGAAAAAGGCACTCTTGTTGAAATTGATCCAGAACCTGAAAGGACTCTGAAGAGGAAATTA
>NC_029772.3:103051475-103051713 GCF_000817695.3 Arachis duranensis | reverse complement strand
GAGAAGCTGGGGATCATTGAGGTACAACCTGCCTTGTTCTCATTACAATTGGCAGACAAGTCATTGAGACAAGCTTATGGATTAGTAGAGGATGTACTAGTAAAGGTTGAAGGTCTTTACATCCCTACTGATTTCATAATCTTAGACACTAGGAAGAAAGAGGATGATTGCATCATCCTTGGAAGACCTTTCCTAGCCACAGCAGGAGCTGTGATAGATGTCAACAGAGGTGAATTAG
>NC_029772.3:103030667-103051175 GCF_000817695.3 Arachis duranensis | reverse complement strand
TATTAAAGAAGCGCTTGTTGGGAGGTAACCCAATTTTATTTATCTAATTTTTATTTTATTGTTATTTTGTGTTTTATTAGGTACATGATCATGAGGAGTCACGAAAAAATCAAAAAAATTAAAAACAGAAGAAAAAAATTTTCACACCCTGGAGGACGCACAGACTGGCGTTCAATGCCAGTAAGATGCATCTGGCTGGCGTTCAACGCCAGAACAGAGCATCATTCTGGCGCTGAACGCCAAAAACAAGCAACATTCTGGCGCTGAACGCCAGGAATGTGCCTAGAGAAGAAAAGCTGGCGCTGAACGCCAGTAACCACAGGATCCCCACCTACTATATTCCCACCTTACCTCCTAATCCTAATCACACTCTCCTATTCCCCATGTCACACTTCCCAACACCTTTCACCAATCACCTCAATTCCTCTTCCCAATCAACACCTTCACCACTCACATCCATCCACTTTTCCCCATAAACCCCATAAGCCACCACATGCTTCCTTTCCTCCTCTCCAAGCTAGGATTTATTGAGAGCAAACTAAGAAAATACTTATGTTCTAATACAACTAATTTTAGTAATTATCCACCTGAGACATTTTTCCAACCACCTCCCAAACTGGCCAATCACCATGAAGCATGCCTTTCCCCATTCTCCAAGTCACTTCTCATATGCACATTTCCTTTCTTCATGGCCGAAAATCAAAGAGAAGAAAAGAGAGGAAACTCCATGAATACTTGATCTTCCAAGCTTCATTTCTTTCACACCAAAACTCAAATAAAAATTTTGAACCGATTAAAGTGATCCTCTCTTCTTTTTCTTCAAAACCATGTGATTTATCATGGCTCAAGTTCAAGTGAGATGGCTACTCTTCCTCCCTCTTTGGTTTGGCCTTAAGAAAATTAAGTTAAACTTGTGTTTTCTTGATGTTCTTCTATAGATCTCTTGCTTAACTTGACTTGTGGGCCAAAAAACTTCATTTTCAACAAGTTTAAGGTGAGGACAACCTTCTTGTATGGCTGCTGAAGTTTTGGTTAAGCACGCTTCATAAGATTTAAGATTGTTCTTAATTGTATTTAGGAGGAAAAATGAGCTAGAAAAGCTTTAAAGTGCAGGCGGTTTTCGGAGCTTCAGAGAGAGGTAGGATTTGGTGAAATTAATATTGATTAATTATGTTTAAGTTGTGTGATTGTTGTATGGTTTGGTTCTGCTTGAAATTGATTGTTTATATGAGTGATTTTTGGTAAAAATTTGATGATATTCAAGCTATGAATGTGTTCTTGGTGCAGCTGGAAACCAAAACCTTAATCCTCAAATTAGTAATGAAATTGTATTAAAATCAAGTGGAAAACATGGGGATATGGTAGCTGTAATTTTATTTTGAATTTTAGAAAAGTTCAGTTACCGAAAAGATTGAAAAACGGGTCAGAATCAAAGAAAGAATTTGAAGAATTTATGAAAGAAATATTTTCAACAAGGGTGTGGATACCCTGCCTTTTGTAACAAGCTGAATTCTCATGGCTTCCTTTTGCTCCTCGAGAAGGATGTCAGATTTTAGGTATTCGCTAAGGGGAGTCATCCTTCTGAGGTTTAAGCCGGAGACAGGTAGGACGTCCGATTTGTTATCCGACTTCAAAACTGAGGGTTTCTTGAGAGTCTTTTGTATCAGACTTCTATTATTTCCCTAGGCTTAGTACTTGCCAATTTAGAAAGGGCATCTACTCGGCTATTAAGTTCCTAAGTTATATGTCGGACCTCGGTATCATTAAATTGTTGAAGATGCTCAAGTGTTTTCTCTAGGTATCTCTTCATATTAGGATCTTTTGCTTGGTACTCTGCATTGATTTGTGAGGTTATTATCTGAGAATCACTAAAGACTACTACTTTAGTTGCCCCAACATCTTTGGCAAGTTTCAGTCCTGCAATCAGGGATTCATACTCGGCCTGGTTTTTGGAAGCAGGATATTCAAATTTCAAGGAAACCTCTATTTGAGTTCCTTCGTCATTGACCAGTATGATACCCACACCACTTTCGACCTTATTGGAAGGCCCATCTACATAGAGGTTCCAGGTCTTGGAAGTTTCAGTCTTATCACCTGTATATTTTGCTATGAAGTCGGTGAGGCATTGAGCTTTGATGGCTGTTCGAGTTTCATATTTCATGTCGAACTCGGATAGTTCTATAGCCCATTGGACCATCCGACCTACTATGTCTGTCTTCTGAAGTATCTGCTTCATGGGTTGATTCGTTCGGACTCTTATGTTGTGTGCTTAGAAGTAAGGTCGGAGTCTTTTGGACGCCACAATTAAAGCGTATGCAAATTTTTCTATATTTTGATACCTTAACTCTGGCTCCTGTAAGACTTTGCTAGTGAAATAAATGGGATGTTGTCTGACATTATCTTCTCGTATCAGCGCTGATGCTACTACCTTCTCAATGACAGCTAGCAGCTAGGTACAACATGAGCTCTTTTCCTGTTTCTGACCGGGTGAGAATGGGCGGTTGACTTAAGAATTTTTTGAATTCTTGAAAGGTTTATTCACATTTAGAAGTCCACTTAAATTGGCATCCTTTTCTAAAAAGTGAAAAAAATGGCAAGGATCTTAAAGCTGATCCTGCCAAAAATTTGGACAAAGCTGTAAGTCGGCTATTTAGTTGTTGGACTTCTTTTTAACACGTCGGACTCCTCATTTCTAGGATTGCTATGCACTTGTCGGGGTTAGCCTCGATCCCCTTTTGTGTGAGCATAAATCCTAAAAAATTTTCCGCTTCTTCTGCAAAGGTGCATTTGGTGGGATTTAGTCTCATCCCATGTCTTCTTATAGTGCCAAAGACTTGAGAGAGGTCGGACAGGAGACTGGCCTCATCCTTAGTTTTTATTAACATGTCGTCTACATATACTTCCATTAAGTTTCTGAGGTGAGGTGCGAACATCTTGTTCATCAACCTTTGATATGTGGCTCCTGCATTTTTTAATCCAAATGGCATGACCACGTAGCAGTAATTCGCTCTGGGTATTATGAACGACGTCTTCTCCTGGTCCGACTTGTACATCGGGATTTGGTTATATCCTGAGTAGACATCCATCTTCTATTTTGCTTTTTTACCAGTACCACATTTGCTAACCATGTCGGATACTTGACCTCCCTGATGAATCCGGCTTTCATGTAGAGCTTGAACTTGTTCTTCGACCACTCGAGCTCGCTCTGGTTCGAGCTTGCACCGTCTTTGTTAGATAGGTCGGGACCCGGGGTAGACTGCCAGCTTGCGTGTCATGAGCTCGGGGTCTATTCTAGGCATATAAGCTGCTTTCTAAGCAAAGAGGTCAGAATTCTCCTACAGGAGTTGTACAAGTTCCTTCTTCAATTTTGTCCTTATATTAACTCTTATGTTGGTATTTTTTCCAACTTCTTCTCCAATTTAGACTTCTTCTGTCTTTCCTTCAGGCTGTGGTCATAGCTTTCTCTTCCTCAGACTCCTCCTAGTTCAATGGCATTGACTTCTTTACCTTTGCCTCACAGGTTCAAGCTTTCATTATAACATTTTCTTGCCAGTTTTTTATCTCCATTGATGGTAACGATTTCTTCCTGTATTGAGAATTTCATGCAGATGTAAGGAGTAGAAACAACAGCTCCCAGCTGATTTAGTGTTGTCCTGCCAATTAGGGCATTGTAGGCTGAGACGACATCGACAACGATGTAGTTAATATTTGGGGTTTTCGACTTTAATCCCTTTTCAAAGGTAGTATATACGGAAATAAACCCTAGTGGCTGGTACACGAAATCGTGATACACAACTCCGTGCAGCTGACCAGCAAGTGCACTGGGTCGTCTAAGTAATACCTTACGTGAGTAAGGGTCGATCCCACGGAGATTGTCGGCTTGAAGCAAGCTATGGTCACCTTGTAAATCTCAGCCAGGCAGATTCAAATGGTTATGGAGTTTTAATAATTAAAAGTTGAATAAGACATAAAATAAGATAGAGATACTTATACAATTCATTGGTGGAAATTTCAGATAAGCGTATGGAGATGCTTGTTCCTCATGAATCTCTGCCTTCCTACTGCCTTCATCCAATCATTCATACTCCTTTCCATGGCAAGATGTATGTAGGTGGATCACCGTTGTCAATGGCTACCATTCATCCTCTCAGTGAAAATGGTCCGGCTATGGGTTACGTATGGCTAATCATCTGTCGGTTTTTGATCATGTCGGAATAAGATCCATTGATCCTTTTGTACACTGTCACTACGCCCAACACTCGTGAGTTTAAAGCTCGTCACAGTCATCCCATCCCAGATCCTACTCGGAATACCACAGACAAGGTTTAGACTTTTTGGATCTCAAGAATGCTGCCAATTGATTCTAGCTTATACCACGAAGACTCTGATCTCACGAAATGGAAGACTCTGTTGTTAGGAGAGGCAACCATGCGTCGTGAACCAGGAGGCCAAGAGATACACACTCAAGCTCTCGCAGATAGAACAAAAGTGGTTGTCAAGCACGCGTTCATAAGGGAGGATGATGATGAGTGTCATGGATCATCACATCCATCAGGTTGAAGTACGAGTGAATATCTTAGAACAAGAATAACCATGAATTGAATAGAAGAACAATAGTACTTTGCATTAATTCATGAGGAATAGCAGAGCTCCATACCTTAATCTATAATGTGTAGAAACTCCACCGTTGAAAATACATAAGAACAAGGTCTAGACATGGCCAAATGTCCATGCATCCCAAATAACATGAAACAATCGAAAAAGGGTTCAAAGACCTGATCCCAAGATCAAAGATGATCCAAAGATGAAAATACAATAGTAAAAGGTCCTATTTATAGTGAATTAGTAACCTAGAGTTTACAGAAATAAGTAAATGATGAAGAAATTCACTTCTGGGGCCCACTTAGTGTGTGTTTAGGCTGAGAATTGAAGCTTCCACGTGCATAGGCTTTTCTTGGAGTTAAACGCCAGCTCTGGTGCCAGTTTGGGCGTTTAACTCCAGCTTTTATGCCAGTTCTAGCGTTTAACGCCAGAAAAGGGTCTCTGACCGGCGTTTTGACGCCAATTTGGGCCATCAAATCTCAGGCAAAGTATGGACTATTATACATTGCTAGAAAGCCCAAGATGTCTACTTTCCAACGAAATTAAGAGAGCGCCAATTGGGCTTCTGTAGCTCCAGAAAATCTACTTTGAGTGCAGGGAGGTCAGAATCCAACAGCATCTTCAGTCCTTTTTCAGCCTCTGAATCAGATTTTTGCTCAGGTCCCTCAATTTCAGCCAAAAAATATCTAAAATCACAGAAAAACACACAAACTCATAGTAAAGTCCAGAAATGTGATTTTAGCATAAAAACTAATAATTATATACTAAAAACTAACTAAATCATACTAAAAACTACCTAAAAATAATGCCAAAAAGCGTATAAATTATCCGCTCATCAGTGGCCTAATCGGCGTATCTCCTAGCCCAAAAAGGGTATCCAAATAGGACTTCAATCCTTTTTCTTCCAATCCTAACTTGTCGAATGTAGGCTTGAACAATATTTGGTCCACCAAGGTTCTATGTAAATTTACATTAGCAAGTATCATAGTAATCACCATGGGATCATCATGCCTCGGTGCAATTTCCTGCGCATCCTCTTTTGTAAAAGAGATGGTAGGGAGATCGGGAGACTCTTCTCCAACGTAGTAGACTTCATTCAAGTATCTCTTTCGAGACGACTTGGTCACTTCTCCACCAGCAAAACCTCCTGCTATCATGTGAACATGTCGCTCCGGAGTTTGTGGGGGCTGACCTCTTCGGCTGACTTATTTTTTGTCTCTCTTCCTCTTTCCATGACCATCCGACCTTTCCATGAGATATCTATCTAACCGGCCTTTTCTGGCCAGATTTTCTATCACATTTTTTAAGTCGTAACAGTCATTTGTGGAGTCTCCATACAACTTATGGTATTCGCAGTACTCGTCGCAGCTTGGAGGGGAAGCTTCTCGGTGTGACAGATTTCCCTGCAGACATCCACGAGAGAAGCTCGTAGCAGGGTGTAATTGTGATGCCTCCTAGATTTCTCCGAGTTGTATTATTTTTTCTTCTTGGGCTCTTTTTCTTTTTCCCATGTTTGGTGATGGTTCCCTAGTCTCTAGTTCAATTTTTGCAACCTAGCATTTTCTTCCATATTGATATACTTTTCAGCTCGTTCTTGTACATTGCTCAAGGAAGTTGGGTGTCTCTTCGAAATAAACTGGAAAAAGGGGGCCTTCTCAGAGACCATTGACTAGTCCCATTATTATTGCCTTAGTGGGTAATTCTTGGATTTCTAAACACCCCTTGTTGAATCTCTCCATGTAGTCTCTGAGGGACTCGCCGACCTCCTGTTTGACTCCGAGTAGACTAGGCGCATGCTTGACCTTGTCCTTCTGATCGAAAATCGCATAAGGAATTTTTGCGCAAGGTCATCGAAACTGGTAACCGACCTAGGTGGCAGGCTGTCAAATCATTTCATGGCCGACTTTGTCAACGTTGTCGAAAAGGCCTTGCATCGAGTAGCATCGGAGGCATCAGCCAAGTACATCCGACTTTTGAAGTTGCTTAGATGGTGTCTCAGATCAGTGGTTCCGTCATATAGATGCATGTTTGGGCTTTTAAAATTTCTAGAAACTCTAGCTCTTATGATATCTTCGAATGTTGGATTCCAGCTTTGTGAGCTTTTCCTCCAGCTCTCTTCGTCGTTTAATTTTTCTTTTCAGGTTTCTTTCTGCCTCTCGCTGTCGTTCTAACTCATGTTCTAGTTATTCAAGTTGGCCATGATGTCCATGTAGCAACCCCATGAAATCAGTAGAATGGGGTTGTTCTTCTCCTTCCAGGTGATGAACCTCAGAAGGGATCCTTCTGCGGTGGTGATGGTCTGAGGTGCCTTCACCGCATGGTTCTTCCATTATTGGAGGAGGTACCATGAGAGCTTAGTCGTTGTTGACCGTGTCTTAGTACTCGAGATCCAATTCCAATGCTATGCATCCGTCTTCAAAATGGTCGTCCGCCATGGAGTGTCGACTTCCAAGTCTCTGGCAACGTCGCCAATGTTTTGAGGATTACCTGAAACTGGATCGTGTTTGGGTTGGACGTGAGGTCCAAGCCCTTAGTGAGGTGGTCCCCGACTTGGACTGCGTCAAACAGCCGTCATCCGACTTGTTTGTGAGGAGATGGAGGGTGGTACCTGCAAAACACTCTGATGCCTAAGTCAGTAAGAGTCTTAGCAGGTTTTAGTATATTGGGACTTGAGTATACCTAAGGATTATCAATGTATTTATAGGGAATGAGCCAATAACCACCATTGGAATAGTTCCACTTCTAGTGGTGGATAACTGTCCCTTTATCTTAGGGTTGTTGAGATCTCTCTTCTAGAAATGGGTGAAAGATATGAGGGATAAGTTATAACTCCTTCAGGGGGGAGTTATCACCTTATGGTGTTCTGTCCGACCTCTCAAGAGGTGAGTCATATGGTAGATGTTTTTTGGATTTTTATATATTTTTTAGCCTGACTTATATTTTTGGACCAGATATGAACAGTAAACTTGATACTACTTTGATTAGTTAACTAAGTGTTCATACCCTGGGTCGAGCTATCCGACCCGGGATGTTTGACAGACAAAGCGACCGACCTCTTCAGGTCAGGACAACCCAACCTCTTCCCAAAGAGCTCGACCAAGTCACCAGGAAAGCCCAAAGAAGGGACCAAATAGAGGAACACGCCCCAAATCCTAAGGCAGCCCAAGCCTACAGAGAGAAGGGCGGTTTCCTTGAAGATAAGATTACCTCACTTGAAGAAAAAGATAAAGATAAGATAAGATAACTAACTTATCTTATCCACAGAAGGTCACGTCTCACCATTATAAATACACTGGAGCACCCAGGTATAACTCATACTCTGATTCTACTCAATACCTGGTTAATACCCTTGCTAACTTAAGCATCGGAGTCCCTTGCAGGTACCCCCCACCCTCCGGGGATGAAGGACCAGCATCATCACCAAGTCCAACAAGTCGGACATGGCGGCTCCAGCCACCATCATCAAGTTGCACATAACAGCTCCGACCAGCACAGAAGATCTCGTCTGAGATCGACCTATAGTTTCAGGTAACCCCCGGAACATTGGCGCCGTTGTCGGGGACCTGGAAGTCATCCCATCACCATGGCGGACGACCATGACAACGACCACGATTCAGATCTGGAAAATAGAACACCACACAAGAACGCGGATGTCACGCTGCAAGATACCCCGAAAACCAACAAGGACAAAGACTCACCAAATTCGGGGGCAATAGAAGCGCTCCTAGACCGCCTAAAACAACTTGAAAAAGAAACCCAACAACAACGGAAAATCGGAAAAGATCTACAAAGAGAGGTGCGGCGACGTCGAGAATTGGAAGAAAAACTACAGCAATTGGAAGCCGATCTTAAATTAAAAGCCCTCCGGGCCAATCCTGAAGAAAATTCATGCAAAGAGCAAGACCCATTCACCAGGAAAATCATGAAAACCAAAATCCCAAAAGACTTCAAACTTCTGGATATGACTCTGTATGATGGTACCACGGACCCCAACCACCACCTCAGCAACTTCAGAAGCAGAATGTACCTTACCGACGCCCCAGATGCTGTTCGCTGTAAAGCCTTTCTAACAACTCTCACAAAGACAGCAATCCGATGGTTCGACAACCTACCCCCAAAGTCTATCTCAAGCTTTGATGACCTAGCTAAAAAATTCCTAGCCAGATTCTCCATTCAGAAAGATAAGGCGAAACATACCCCCAGCTTACTAGGGATCAAACAAGGAGATCGGGAGAGCCTCTGCAACTACATGGAGAGATTCAACAAAACGTGCATGGACATACAAAGTCTACCAACAGAGGCCGCCATCATGGGACTCATCAACGGCCTACGAGAGGGACCTTTTAGCCAGTCTGTATAAAAAAAGTACCCGACCTCCTTAGATGAAGTACAGGAACGAGCAGAAAAATATATCAACATGGAAGAAAATGCTCGGTTAGGGGAAACCTTAAAATTGGGGGCCTCCTACCGAGACAAAGACAAGGAATCCAAGAGAAAAGAAGATCGACAAGGGGAGAAAATAAAAAAATACCATAATTACACTCCTTTCAGAGCATCCCTGGTCGAGATATACAAAGAAGTCTGCCATACGGAAAAAATCTCCCCCCTACGACCACTCAAAGGCAAAAGGGGAGGAGGAAACCGGAAGGAATATTGTGAATACCATCGAGTCCGAGGACACTCCACAAATGAATGCTTCGACTTAAAAAATATCATAGAAAAGTTGGTGAGAGAAGGAAAATTAGATCGATTTCTGGCCACCCGAGATGATGATCAAAGAAAGAGACGAAGAGATGAAGATAACGAACGAACCGAACAATCACCTCGGATGCTAGAGAGACATGTCCACAAGATACATGGCAGATTCGTAGGAGGAGGGATCTCCAAATCATCTCGCAAAAGATATCTCAAAGAAGTATATCATGTCGAGGGAAATGAAGAAGCACTCAACATCCCGGCAATAACATTTACTAAAAAGGACGCCTCCGGCATCATCCCAGGACACGACGATCCCATGGTCATCACCATCATATTGGCAAACGCCAATCTGCACCGCACCTTAATAGACCAAGGGAGTTCCGCCGACATCTTATTCAAAACAGCCTTCGATAAACTCGGCTTAGAAGAAAAAGAACTTAAAGCATATCCAAACAGTTTGTTCGGACTAGGAGATACCACGGTTCAACCACTGGGATACATACCACTACATACAACCTTCAGAAAATGAAACCAATCTAGAACCCTCAAAATAGACTACATCGTGGTCGATGTAAGTTCAGCTTACAATGCTCTCATAGGTCGGACAACACTCAACCAACTTGGCGCAATAGTCTCGACCCCACATCTATGTATGAAATTCCCCACTACGAAAGGAATAGCCACGATAAAAGCAGATCAAACAATGGCACGTCGCTGTTATAACGAAAGCCTAAACATAAGAGGCGGGGGAGAAGAGTTCCACACAATCAAGCTGGGCGGAGTCCAACGACGAGAAGAGCTTCGTCCACAACCAGAAGGCGCGATAGAGAAGATTCAAATCGGGGATACGTCGGAAAAAACAACCAATATCAGCACAATCCTAAGAGAAGATTCAAAGAAATTACTAATACAATTCTTACGAGATAATGTTGATCTCTTCGCGTGGAAAGCCACAGACATGCCAGGAATAGACCCTAAGCTAATGAGTCATAAGTTGGCGATCTACCCAGGATCTCAGCCGGTACAGCAGAGATGAAGAAAACTTGGGCCAGAGTGATCCCAGGCTGTGGAAGAACAAGTACAGGCACTACTGGAAGCAGGATTCATAAGAGAATTCAAATACCCACTATGGCTAGCCAACGTCGTCTTGGTGAAAAAATCAAATGGGAAGTGGCGAATGTGCACCGATTACATCGATTTCAACAAAGCTTGTCCAAAAGATCCATACCCGCTCCCAAGTATTGACGCCCTGGTAGATGCTTCCTTCGGATATAGATATCTCTCGTTTATGGACGCTTACTCGGGGTACAACCAAATCCCCATGTACCCACCAAATCAAGAAAAGACCTCGTTCTTAACACCGAAAGCAAACTACTGCTACATTGTGATGCCTTTCGGTCTCAAGAACGCAGGAGCTACTTATCAAAGGCTAATGAATAAAGTCTTCTCATATCATATCGGAAAGGTCATGGAAGTCTACGTGGACAACATGCTAATAAAAACACAAAGTGAAGAGACATTATTGTCCGACCTGGCCTAAGTGTTCGACACCATAAGAAAGCATGACATGCGACTCAACCCCACGAAATGCACCTTTGCAGTAAAAGCGGGCAAATTCTTAGGTTTCATGCTCACACAAAGAGGAATTGAAGCAAATCCAGACAAATGTCAGGCCATACTCAACATGAAGAGCCCAACTTGTGTCAAAGAAGTACAACAACTCAACGGGAGTGAATGGACAACAGAATGTGAGCAAGCCTTCCAAGACTTTAAGAAGTTCTTAAGAAGACCACCTATCCTATCTCGACCACGAGAAGGAGAACCACTCATATTATATCTCACAGTAGGAAGCCAGGCAATAGCCTCAGCACTAGTCAGAAAAGACGAGAATGGACAATAACCCGTCTACTTCATCAGCAAAGCACTACAGGGATCCGAGCTGAACTGCCAAAAAATAGAAAAATTCACCTATACTATCATTTTAACATCCCGACGACTCCGCCCTTACTTCCAGGCTCACACCATTAAGGTTCAAACTAACCAGCCCCTAAAAAGAATATTGCAGAAAACAGATTTAGCAGGCAGAATTCTACAATGGGCAGTCGAGCTGTCAGAGTTCGACCTCCAATATGAAGCTCGGACGGCCATCAAATCACAGTATCTGGCCGACTTTATCGCAGAATTCACAGATGTCCTGGAAACCGTCAAAGAATGGAATCTCTATGTGGACGGTTCTTCAAATAAAACTGGAAGCGGCGCAGGCGTAATAATAGAAAGCAACCAAGGAACCCAAGTCGAGCTCTCTCTCAAGTTCGGGTTCTCAGCCTCAAACAACCAGGCGGAATATGAAACATTGTTAGCTGGTTTGAAGCTGGCTGAGAGGTGGGAGCTCAAAAACTCAACATTTACAGCGATTCACAAGTGGTCACATCACAAATAACAGGGAGCTACCAAGGCAAAGATCCCACCATGAAAAAGTATTTGGATAAGACCAAGGAACAGCTCGGATAAATCGGGGAATATAAGATCTGCCACATCTCCCGCGAACAAAATGCCCGAGCTGACGCACTCTCGAAACTAGCCAGCACCAAACCAGGCGGTAACAATAGAAGCCTCATCCAGGAAATGTTACAGAACCCGTCAATCTCGGAAGAAGAAGAAGTCCTAGCCATAGTAAACCAGGACCAAGGATGGATGACCCCCATAATCAACTACCTCAAAATAGGAACACTCCCCACAGAAGAAAAGGAGGCAAAGAGGCTAAAAAGCGAGGCACAGTACTACACCATCATAAACAACATCCTGTACAAAAGAGGGATCTCAGTACCATTATTAAAATGCGTACTGACCTCCGACACAAAGGAAGTGTTAGAAGAAGTACACGGCAGCATTTGTGGCAATCATCTTGGAGCACGGGCCCTTGCCAAAAAAGTACTCCAGGCAGGGTTCTATTGGCCAACATTACAGAAAGAAGCCACAGAATTTGTAAAGACATGTCCACCATGTCAGAAACATGCCAACTTTCACATCGCCCCGCCAGAAGAGCTCATCAGCGTAACTTCACCTTGGCCGTTTGCAAAATAGGGACTCGATCTTCTCGGTCCCTTTCCCCAGGGATCAGGACAAGTTAAATTTCTCATAGTAGTGGTAGACTACTTTACAAAGTGGATCGAGGCAGAACCCCTAGCTAACGCCACCGCCCAAAGAAGCCGAAAATTCCTATATAGAAACATTGTTACAAGGTTCGGAGTTCCATATTCAATAACCACAGACAATGGCACTCAATTCACAGATGCAGGCTTCAGAAAACTAGTAGCCGACTTGAACATAAGGCACCAGTACACCTCCGTCAAACATTTACAGGCCAATGGGCAGGCCGAAGCCACCAACAAAGTCATATTGGCCGGGTTAAAACGGAGATTACAATATGCAAAGGGAGCCTGGGCAGAAGAGCTTCCACAGGTCCTATGGATATATCGAACAACGCCACATTCCACCACAAAGGAATCCCCCTTCCGGTTAGCATACGGAATAGAGGCAATGATTCCAGTAGAGATTGAGGAAAGATTGCCTAGAGTAGTTCATTACAATGAGGGAGCAAACTCCCAACTTCAGAGGGAAGAGCTCGACCTACTACTTGAAATCCAAGAAAGAGCTCGGATCAGAGAGGAAGCTCTAAAGCGTCGAATGGCTTCCAGATATAATCAGAGGGTAGTACCGAGAAGTTTTGCAGAGAACGATCTTATCCTAATCCGAAATGATATCGGAAAAACTCGACCAGGAGAAGGAAAGCTGACAGCAAACTGGAAAGGACCCTACCGAGTTATAGAGGTACTTGGGAAGGGCTACTACAGACTGTCCGAACTCGATGGACGAGAGCTTCCCAGATCATGGCATGCTTGCAACCTAAGAAGGTACTACAGCTAGAAAAGGTAAAGGATCTCATTATTGGATGCACTCTTTTTCCTGAAAAGGTTTTTTAATGAGGCACCAGATTGAGACCTAGACACTATCCGACTTAAAAGGATGAAAAAATTTCCACATGTATATATTCGCACTTTTCTTTGAATAAAATTTATTTAGATATTCTACAAGATTTCAAGACGCATTAATCTGAAGTATTCATCATCCAATTATAAAGCAACAGATCGGCAGAAAATGAAAAGCAATTTCACTGCACGATCACAACAAAGATAACCGTCCGATAAAGGTAAAAACGCGATTCACCCAAAAGACGATCTAAAGATGCCAACCACTTTCTACAAATCGGCAAAGATGAACACAGAATAATGTAAGAAGTTATCGAAAGCAATCCAAAAAAGAACCTGACGAGGTCTTACGGATAGCTAAAATAATATCTTAAATACTGGCCGACGTTCAGAAGTCGGACCAAGTCAACCCAAGTTATAAGTAAACCCTGGAAAGAGGTCTGGCCAACCCTATTAAAGAGGATTACTTTAACTTAAGAAGAGACCGACCTAACGAAGTCGGTTTCCTACAAAACAAAGTTATAAAAGTAATCCCTGAAAGAGACCTGAAAAAGGTCCAAGAAAGAAGATTACAAAAATAACTTAGAAAGAGATCGACCTAACGAAGTTGGTTTCCTACAAAACAAAGGTATAAAAGTAATCCCTGAAAGAGACCTGACAAAGGTCCAAGAAAGAGGATTACAAAAATAACTTAGAAAGAGATCGACCTAACGAAGTCGGTTTCCTACAAAACATAGTTATAAAAGTAATCCCTGAAAGAGACCTGACAAAGGTCCAAGAAAGAAGATTACAAAAATAACTTAGAAAAAGATCGACCTAACGAAGTCGGTTTCCTACAAAACAAAGTTATAAAAGTAATCCCTGAAAGAGACCTGACAAAGGTCCAAGAAAGAGGATTACAAAAATAACTTAGAAAGAGATCGACCTAACGAAGTCCATTTCCTACAAAACAAAGTTATAAAAGTAATCCCTGAAAGAAACCTGATAAAGGTCCAAGAAAGGGGATTACAGAAATAACTTAGAAGGGGACCAACGCAAAGGAATCAGTTACGGAGCGCCAAAAATACGTACAAAAGCAAGAAAATCGAGAAACAAGTCGGACCCACACAGACACAACTTCAAAGGATCCAAGCTATAAACAATACGTACAAAGCAATCCAGAGAGGTCGAGCTGATAGGTTCTAACATTCTCAGAAAACAGAAGAGATAACAAGTTATAAAGCCTCGGAGGCCATCAGAACCTAACCTTAAAAGGATAGCAAGCTACTCTTTGTTTTTCAAAGTAAAAGTTGCTAAAGCAAGCAACTAGAAACTGTCAGCAAATAAACAAAAGAGTTTTAAGAGCCCACAAGCCGGGCCAACTACACAAATATTCAGAAAGAGATCAGCAAGCATCAGGAGCCTTCTTGGCATCATCAGGACAAGGAGAAGGAGGACGAGTCTGAATAGGCACAGCGTCTATAATTCCATCCTCCCGGTTCAGAACCTGGCAATCCGAATCAGGTGTAACCGGAGGAGCAGAAGAGGTCGACACTTTGGCAGAGGACACAGGGGGAGGATCAGCATCATCATCACCATCGTCATCAGGGACAATCTTGCCATCCCTGACAACGTTGTCCAGGCTGAAAGGGGTGAGATCGGCCTCGGGAGCAATGATCCAAACTTGCTCCTTCAAGTTCTCGTAAGCAGCAGTCACGCTGCCAACGAGATGACCTTGGAGCTCAGAATAATCTTTCCGGACATTGTTCAACTCCCCCATCAGGCGCATTACCTTCCGATAAGACGTAACGTAACTTTCCTTATGCATCATGGCTGTGTCCTCGGCCAACCTCAAAGAAGCTGCCAGTGAAAGGGAACTCGCCTTCTCGTTCTCTAGATCCTTATCCAACTTGGTCACCTTTACTTCAAGTTCCTCCTTCAGCTCCCTCATCCGGTCAAACTCCTGCTTTGCCCCCTCCATAAATGCTTTGGTAGCATGGAGAGGAAGATTCTGAGCAGTCCGGTATATAGCAGCCGCCATATACACCATCTGTACGTGATTTTGGGCCATAAATTCCAAATGATGGAGGATGGACACATCGTCCATTGAGAGGGTACCATAGGGACCGATTTGCTGATCCACAAATTCAATGGCATTAAAATCGGGAGCGTTGAGGTCGAAAGGCTCAGCTGTTTTTTTTTTATTGGGAGGAGCAACAGAAGGAGCAGCAGAAGCAGGGTGAGGATCCACCAGACGAACTCGGGGAGTAGGGATCACCTTCTTCACCCCAGGGGAACTCGGCACAGACGGCTTCACGTGCACTTGGGAGGATCCTTCCCTAGCCGCCTTGGCCGAGATGTTTTTGGCAGCAGTTGCCCTCTGCGCTCTTTTAAAAGCTTTCATGGATTCATTATTCTTCATCGCCTCTGAAAATAAAATAGAAATTAAGCTACAAGTCGGAAAAGACAGTTACGAGTAATATAAAACAGATAAAAAAGGAAACACAAAATACCCAGCTCAGTTCGAAGAAGAGAGGGATTGGTTAGAAATTTCTTTGTGACGAGATGGGGAGGTTGATCCAAGTGTTCTTCCAAGACAGTCACAAAGGCTCGCTCAGCCTCATCCAACATTTCCCACGTATATCGGGACACCCTCGCATCTTTTTGCCATTCCAAGGGAAAAGCAGGCTCGTCATTTTCATCCAGAAAGAAGGGTCGAGCTCCTTCAACAGCTCGGACCTTGAAAAAGTAGTTTTTAAAATCACGGAATGACTCGTCAAACATGGAAAAAACCTTCTTTCCTTGGGTAGAGCGAAAGGAGACCCAAGCTGCCTTCTTTTTTACCACTCCGGGCTTAGTTAAGACAAACAGATAGAAAAAGAGAGATTGGGAAGCAGGGATACCAAAACCATTGCACAACAATTGAAAAATCTTTATGAAACCCCAGGAGTTAGGGTGAAGTTGAGAGGGGGCGACATTACAGGACCATAACAGGTCGATCTCAAATTTAGTGAAGGGAAGGGTGATACCCAGCTGACCAAAGAAAAAGTCATAAACATAGAAGAAAGGGCGATCGTCAACAACCCGAGTAGAGACGCAGACTCTCTCGTCAGAAGAGGGAGGGACAAGTTCATAGTTCTTCTCATCACCAGGATTACTACAGACACTATGGAACTGCCTAAGCTGCGCGCAAAACTCAGAATCAACTAGAGAGACACACATAAGAACCGTCGAGTCCACCCAATTGGCCATGCCCTCAGGGACCTTGGAAGGCATCTCTACAACGTTATTTCGGGAAGACATAAGGCCAACTAAAATCCTACAAAAAGAATAGAAGAGCGGATTACTTTAAAAAACATCTCGGATGAAGGGCAAAATAACTCGACAGACGGACAAGCAGAAAAGGAAAACCCCAAGACTCAAGCCAAAAGTCCTGGGGCATCCCTCGGAGGCAGTAACAAAGCAAGGTTTTTTTGGAAATCTCTACAGCTCACGTCCTGACACTTATCAAAAAGAAGATAAAGTCTCAAAGGATACAAAGGAAGTAAAAACGCAAAGTCGCCACCCTTCTACAGTTCATTGTCAAAAACACCAAAAATGCCAAACAGAAAAACAGCAAAGACTCAAACTTTTCTGGAATCAAGCAAAAAATCATCAGCGAAGGCACAAGAAGAAACGACGACAACATAAAGAAAAAGATTCAAGCAACAAGAAAAAAGATTCGCACCATAAATGAAGAAATTCCAGAGCATGCAATAATCGGGCATGATAAAAGCAGAAAGACCCAAACTTTCTCTAAACAAAATACAAACTTCCCACATATAAGGAAACAGAAGAAAGAAAAAACAAACCTGGAAAAAGGTAGAAGAAAACCTCGAAAGCCGAAAGAACAGAAGCCACAAAGCCACCCCTCGAAAGCGGAAAACTGCGGAGGAAAAAACCTAGAAGTCACCCCTCTTCCACAGAAAGCAGCGACAGAACAAATGGAAGAAACTACGAAAGAAACAGAAAATGAGAGAGTAAAGGGAGAAGTTACGAAGAAGGAGTAAAGAAGAGAAACCGTTTTTTGATTGAGAAATTCAAAATAAAAAGACCAAGAGAAAACGGGGCAATTAATGCCAATTAAATGCAGATATTAAAACCCTCTCGCGTTCCCAAAAAGCGCTGATATAAAAACGCGCGCTTTTAGAGGAAAACGTTCTACATTCAAAAGCTGCTACAAAGGAAATCGACAAAATGCTTGAGTTCGGCTTCACCAAAGAAGAACCGAAGTCAAAGACTCAACCTCAAAGAAGTCTGAGCTCAAGCAGGGGCACTGTTCATACCCTGGGTCGAGCTGTCCGACCCAGGATGTTCGACAAACAAAGCGACCAACCTCTTCAGGTCAGGACAACCCGACCTCTTCCCAAAGAGCTCGACTAAGTCACCAGGAAATCCCAAAGAAGGGCCCAAATAGAGGAACACGCCCCAAATCCTAAGGCAGCCCAAGCCTACAGAGAGAAGGGCAGTTCCCTTGAAGATAAGATGACCTCACTTGAAGATAAAGATAAAGATAAGATAAGATAACTAACTTATCTTATCCACAGAAGGTCACGTCTCACCATTATAAATACACTGGAGCACCCAGGTATAACTCATACTCTGATTCTACTCAATACCTGCTTAATACCCTTGCTAACTTAAGCATCGGAGTCCCTTGCAGGTACCCCCACCCTCCGAGGACGAAGGATCAGCACCATCACCAAGTCCAACAAGTCGGACACGGCGGCTCCAGCCACCATCATCAAGTCGGACATAACAGCTCCGACCAGCACAGAAGATCTCGTCCGAGATCGACCTACAGTTTCAGGTAACCGCCAGAACACTAAGTAATAACCTTAATAGACATGATCAACTAAGTCATTAAAAATGAATAGTATTAAAAAATATCTTTGAGCACTCTACATCCATATTACTAAGTGGACTAACACCTAACCATAGTTAGTTATTATAGACTGTTGTTCACTTCTTGATGATGACTCTATCTTTCATATATTTAAGTTTTGAATTTTATTAAGTATGGGATGAATCAGACGTGTACAATGTAGTGTGTTGGGCATTTTTAATAACATAGAATGAAATTATCCCAAGTAGCATGATCCTACTTTTTTGCCACATGAATGTTATAAGGTAGGGTAATCTATTTAAAAAAAAAAAAACAGAATCTGAAGCCTGATTCTTTTGTGAATTCATTCTCTTTTATTTTAGAAAAATTTTGGAAATAGTAAAAAGGGAGGAAATGTAAACAGAAACCAATAGTGTACAATGTTTTGTGCATTTGTTTATTTGTTATTATGTTGTTTATTGTTGCTTTCAGGTATACATTATTCCCTATTTTAACATGTTTATTTCTTTTGCTAGCAAGAAGACATGATATGAAAAAAATATTTTCCATAATAAAATGAGATGGAATGGGTCTTATATATATATATATACTTTAGTTATCTAAATGTAATATTTTAATGTGTTCTGTATTTTTTGTAAACAAACTTTATCCGATATTATATGTAATGGATAAATTACACCGTATTTTGATTTGTATTGTTTAGACTAAAAATATATCTAGCTTATAATATAAATTTTATAATCTAGATTTTTTGAATTTCTCATTTTTAGACTTATTTTGTGATTATCATAAATTTGGGATGCGATTATGCTTTTAAAAAATAAATCTTATAAAATAGAATAGGTTATGGTCACGATTTTAAAATGGGATGACCATAGATAAGACCATGGTCACGGTTTTAAAGAAGAGTGATCATAGATAAAGCTATGGTCACAGTTTTAAGGTGGAGTGACCATAGAGGCTATGATCACGGCGAAAAACTGTGACCATAGATAAGGCTATGGTCACAGTTTTAAGGAAGGGTGACCATAAAGGCTATAGTCACGACGAAAGATCATGACTATAAATAAGGCTATGATCACAGTTTTAAAGTGGGGTGATTATAGAGGCTATGGTCATGGCTTTAGGTGGGGTGACCATAGATAAGGCTATAGTCATGGTTTTAAGATGAGATAACCATAGAGACTATAGTCCCAACTTTCTTCTTTTACTCAATACCTCCCCTGACTTTTTTGTTAGGAATTTAGTCTACTTTCCTTATACTTTAAATATTATCTGGGAACTCTCGGGAGAAGATTTAGTAGCATTCTTATCCCTATCACGGCTCTCAAAAGAAGAAGATTCGACTATTTTCCAACAATTTGATAAAAGGTCTCTCAAGTGTCCCGGTGAACGCAACATTCGTGGACAAGTTTCCTTAGTCGGTGCTTCATAATACGACATCGTAATCATAGATGAGGCTATGGTCATGGTTTTAATAAAGGGGTGACTATAGAGCAATTTATAGTCACGATTTTTACACGTGACCATAGATTAATCTATGATCACGGTAAAAAAATATGGTTTAAGATACCAGAATTTAAACACTACAACCGTGATCATAGAAACTGTGACCATAGATATAAAAAACTGTGACCATAGATCTATGATCACGGTAGAGTAAGTCACGGTAAAAAAACTGTGACCGTAGATAAAAAATCACGACCAAAGACTTTTTTATATAATATTAATAGCCGTGATCAATTAAAGTTTGGATTTTTTTATCAAATTTTTAAATTTTTTGAATATTATTTTACACTTTTTTAATTTTAATATGAGGGTTGCTTTGGTGTATTCCATCGATATGGAGGTGTGGCGTGAAGTACGGGAGGGTGGGGGCTGCGAAGTGAAATCGGACGGTCCGATTTGGGGGGGTATGTAATCGGACGGTCCGATTACTGGCGTGGATGGTGAACAAATCGGACCGTCCGATTTGCGCACCATGGCCACGCGTCGAGCATGCAGGAACCCAGGCAGTGGACCCCTTCTCACATTGGAGTAAAACCCCACTCTTCCATCCGGTCCCCTGCTTCGTTCCTCTCTCACCCTCAAACCCTTCTATCTCTTTCAATATCCATTTCCTTTCTTCCATTGAAGCTTCAGCAGCAAAAAAATTCAAGGAGGAGGACCAAGTTAAACAATGCCAAGGAGACGAAGAACAAAAGATATGAATCGTCCAGAGCTACACATTGTTAATTATCTTGATCAACCTAATTATGTAAGTTTATTTTATTAAATTAATTTTTTTTAATTTAAATAATAATAATTAGATTACATGCAATTTTTATAATTAGTGAATGTATGCTGTTAGTTAGT
>NC_029772.3:103022130-103030471 GCF_000817695.3 Arachis duranensis | reverse complement strand
TATAAACCAAATAGGATTTAGTTTAGTTTAGATATTGGAGTTAGAATTAACAAATATAATTTGATATTGCTGTCGAGTAATAATAATAATAATGAGATTTAATTTTAAATTTATTTGAGTTTAATATTCATTCATTCTATCTATTTACATTAAACGAATGGAAATCGTTATTAAGAAAAGGTTAGGATGTGGATATTAGAAAATATAACTTTCATGGAAATAATAGTAATAAATAGATGTTAATTTTAGTTTCATTTAAGGTTTATTGATTATGTTTATGTTGATTATATGATAATGAGAATGCAAGAATGTTAAATATGGTATGTTAATTAAGCATGGTTATATTTGATTAATGTGATATATGGCTATGTTTTGTAGACTTCACGAATGTTAATATGTGATCATTATATGCCACCGGATCTATATGATCCAATTGTGGAGGGGCATTTGCGGGAGACTGGATTTTATTACGTTTCGCAGATTGGAGTTGTCCAATGTCAATCGGCATTGGTTAATGCTCTGATCGAGAGATGGCGGCCCGAGACGCATACTTTCCATTTTTCAATTGGCGAGTGTTCCGTGACGTTGGAGGATGTGGCGGTAATTTTTGGGCTTCCGACAAATGGTCTTCCAGTTACAGGACCGACTATGAGTAGTTATGAGGCGTTAGAGGTCGAATGCCTCCATCATTTTGGTGTTGCACCCAGGAAGACAGAATGTAGAGGAAGTTTTGTAAAGTTGACTTGGTTTCGGAGACTAAAAGAACATATAGTCTTAGATAATGATATTCAGATTCAGAGGTATGTAAAGTGTCACATAATGTTATTATTTGGGACCATTATGTTTGGGGACAAGTCTGCGGCAGGAGTGCACTGAAAATTTCTGCCATTGCTCCGTAACTTTGGCGGGATTAGAGAATTTAGTTGGGGTTCGGCATGTTTGGCGCACTTGTATAGAGCATTGTGTAGGGCTACTCGTGTCAACTGCAAGGAGATTGATGGACCGCTGACCCTTCTGCTTACCTAGGCTTGGATTCGTTTACCATTTCTCTCGCCTATACCAGGCAATCCTCGAGTCTTTCCGCTTGCTAATAGGTAAGTTCAAACATCATCTGCTTTGAATAAGTGCATCACCTTTTAATTGAGAGTTTTATCATAAGTTGTTTATGATGGGTTGTTTGATGTCAGATGGCGTAATTGGGACCGAGATGAACGGGCTTATAGATATCATTCTCTGGCGCACTATAGGAGGGTATTGGACGATCTGCAGGAAGGACAAGTATGTGATATTCAATTGTCTTTATATTTTTCATTAGAAGTATTATTATCTGGTGTGTAATACTCTATTATCTTCAATGTGTTCAGTTTGTTTGGGAGGCTTATGCAGTTGACCGCATTGTGGCGGGTCTGATTCCGGCTGACATCCTCCACCAATCGGTTATTTGGAGTGCAACCGTGCCGCTGATCTCTTTTGAATGCATTGAGTGGCATGCGTCTGATAGGTTGAGGAGACAGTTTGGTTTGAGTCAGGGTGTGCCTCAGCAAGAGCGGAACCTAGGACATGCACATGGCGAGGTGTTGACTGGACCTAAGAATGAAGATTGGTCCGCTGTGCATTCATTATGGGTCATGCAATGGACGAATCGGTATAGTCACATTCTTTCTGATCCACTGGTTCCATTACATAGTCCCTTGGATATTTACATGCAATGGTATCGGGGGGCATATGGTGCCCACTTGCAACTAACAGATCTCGCATTTCAAGAGAATCTAGAGGGCCACCCAGCAGATCATCAGGAGAACCAACCGCCGCCTCCATCACCGCCCCCACCACCACCCCCGGTTTCTCAGGCAGAAACACAAGAGGCACCTCAGACATATATTCCTCAGACTCAGCCCGCGGATTACTTTACTCCATCAGTTCCATTACATCAACAGTATTGGGGTGTTCCACATTTTGACTCAGGAGAACAAGCCTCATTTAGCCAGTTACTTGGATTCATCGCTCCGCAGGATCCGAGTGGTCTTGCTTCAGGTAGGATGTCGTTAGACTCGAGAGCTCGACACCACACATCCTCATCACATTCTGGTGGTCGACATTCTATTGATTCGAGTCGGAGTGAAGTTGCCATGGGAGGTATCATACAGAGCGGGAACCCACGACGTATTCCGATGAGTCTCATTCATGAGAGTAATAAGGCAGCTGCTGATGAGGCTGATGACTACCTAGTAGATCGTCTAGATGATGAAGATGATGATGATGACGATGATGACGCTGAAGATGAGGATGAGGATGAGGATGAGGATGAGGAAGGTAATGCGGATGATACAAATGGTGACGATGACTCCGACGGCAACGATCCAGCGCCTAGTGCAGGTATGATTATTTGAGATATACATTTTATTAGAGCTATATTTAATTGAGAAATACATTATATTAGAGCTTGTTCTATTTCAATAGGTACGGCCACAAGTCAAAAAGGAAAAGGATATGACCTTAGGACTGATCCTCCACGCCGAAGCGCTAATAGATATTCTCCATCTACTATTAAAAGGGTTGCAAAGAAGTGCAAAAAGTTCTGTGACAAAATGAAGTGGGGAAGGAGAAAGTAGCCCTTTATTCACGTTGACTATGAATAATTCGAGTAAATGTGATGTACTATTTTCATTGGAGTTTATGTGATGTACTATTTTCATTTTAGGGTATGTATTATTTTAATTCGCACGTACTATGTTAGTTGGATTTTATGTGAGGTACTATTTTATTTGCGTCTCGTTCTTTTAGGTCATGTATTATTTTAATTCGCACGTACTATTTTATTCGGAGTTTATGTGATGTAATATTTTATGTGATGTACTATTTTATGTGATGTAAAACAGGTTCAGAAATTCATATAACAAGTTCATGAGCTAGGTTCAAATAACACAAGGTCATATAATAGGTTCAAATAGTCATGCAACAAGATCATACATACATAACACAAGATCATATAATAGGTGCAAACAGTCATGCAACAAAATCATAAATTAATATAGCAAGTTCATGTGGCTGGATCTGCACTTGCACCACCACGTTGACGACATCTGCTACGGCTGTGGCCCTCGACCCCACATTGCTTGCAGCGCCTCGGCGCACACAGCATCCGAGTGTCCATCTCGTTTAAGAAGCGGGTCATCTTTGGCCGACCTTTGGCAACACGTCTAAGAAACGGATTGCCTACAAAACGAGGTCCATTATAAACGGGCCACGTTGTCGGATTTCCTAGTGGCCTAAACCTAGCTCTGTAAACTCTTCGAATTTGGTCCATCTTGTATACTTCATGAACATACACCTGCCAATCAAGTCGCTGATTTGCACAACAAGCAAATACATGTCGACACGGAATGCGATCCACTTGGAATTCGCCACAGTCACAAACTCTTCGACGTAGGTCGACTGCGTACTCCACTCCACTAGGCATCTCACGTACCTCAAATACCTCATTCTGTCTATCAAAGCAACTAACCTGGATGTTTCCCGATGCCCACTGATTTGCATGCAATTTAGTCGTCACAACCTCAGAGAACACATGTCCAGCATTAATACGTGCCTCAGCCTCGGCCCTTTTTCGTGTGAATAACTCATTAAGCCTGTAAAACGTTGCCTTAACAAGTGCAGTGACTGGGAGATTGCGCGCTCCTTTCAAAACCGAGTTGATGCACTCTACCAGATTGGTTGTCATATGACCCCATCGGTATCCACCATCAAATGCCAAGGCATACTGCTCGCGCGGTATCCTGTCTAGCCAGCTACTGTAGGCCTCACCGCGTTCGCGCAGTCGCCGATAACGTATCTCGTACTCGCGGACCGTCCTCGAATATCCTGTGTTTCACAAAAGGCATCATCATAAAATCATGCATTATAACATAATATTAGACAATAATTGATCTGTTTTATTCATATTTACCTATGTTGACGATAAGCTTTTGCAGGTATGGAGCCTTGAACTTTCTCAGGAAGTTCGACTCTATATGCCTGATACAAAACATGTGGAAAGCCCTAGGAGGAGACCAGGCTCCGTTACTCCGAACAATAGCTGAGTTGATGGATTCATGTCTGTCGGATATAAGGCCCACACCGTCACGCATCACCACATGCTGTCGCAAGTTACTGAGAAAAAAGTGCCACGCGTCTGAAGTCTCCCCCTCCACTATCGCGAATGCAATGGGCACAATATTGTTGTTGCCGTCCTGAGAAACTGCCACTAACAGACAACCTTTATATTTTCCATACAAATGAGTTCCGTCTACCTGCACTATTGGCTTGCAATGTCGGAATGCTCTGATACAAGGGTAATAACTCCAGAAGACTCGATGTAAGACACGGATGTCAGGAACCAAGTCATCACCCTGGTACGCAGGCATTATTTCAAAGTGAACGACCGCTGATGGCTCTTTGTGACACATGGCCTCAAACCATATGGGCAAAGCTTCATACGAAGCTTCCCACTCGCCGAAAATTGACTCCACTGCCTTCTGCTTTGCTAACCAGGCTTTCCGATAACTTACAGTGTAATTAAACTTCGACTGGACCTCCGCAATGACTGATTTTACTTTTATAGATGGGTCAACTTCTACCAACGGCTTAATGGCTTCTGCAATTGTGTCGGAACCCAATTTGGAATGATCTTGAGAAATGCATGCTCGAGTACACGTGTGACTACCGTTGTACCTCCTTACCTCCCAGCAGTACTTTCGGGACATTTTACTCACCCTGATCAGCCAGTCACAACCGGAACCGTACTGTGTACATTTAGCATAGAATGTTGTTGGCTCCGACTCGTACACCCGATAATCCACGCCTCGACGGATTGTATAATCTTTCATCGCCTTAATCACTGCCTCCCTAGAACTGAATTTCATCCCCACCATAAATTCACCATCCGCTGCAACAGGAAGCTCTGCTACATTCACACCAAAAATTATGTACTCTAATTAATAAATACATAAGTAATTAAATACATAAGAAATAAAAAATCAACCAAAAAACTAAACGCTAATTACCGTAGTTATCATAACCGAACCGGTCATAATTAAATCAAATTATTAAATTATAAGAATAAAATTAAGCTGAACAAAAAAAATAAATAATAACACAATCAATATCAATATACCAATGTCGGAATCGGTTTTGTTCGAACCGGTCCGGTTTGGTTCAAATCGGTCCGGTTTTTTACTAACCGGTCCGGCATGGTTCGAACCGGTCTGGCTTTGTTTGAACCGATCCGACCCGAACCTAGCCTGTTCGTCATGCTAACTGATAAATCTGTCATATTATTCTATCATACATTGTATCAAAACTGCATACCTGCATTCATATACTCAGGAAATTTCGGTGTATGCATGGCCTCCAAGTCCAGTGAGCGCATGAAAGTAGGCTCCACAAACGAATGCTGGTTTACTAGTGCATTTGCCACATCGGCCACATCTGCCTGCATAGTGTCCTCGGCCAGATCTCCATCTCCACCCAGATCAAGGCATTCATAATTACTTTCGAACTCCTCCTCACTATCACTATTATAATTTTCCATCTCAATATTCCGGTCAGTTTCCGACTGCTCAAACTCAATATACAGCTCGATGAATGATATCTGTGAGCGAGTTTCCATGTACACTGAAAACATATCTTGCATGCTCGCTTCATCGGTTACATATTTGATTTGAAACTGAACGAACCCACCAAATACAGATACTGGGTTCCTGTACAAAATGCACGATATTCTCCTACATATTTGAGAATCCATCTTCTCACAAATTACACCTTTAAATTCTTCAAATGACAATGTAAATGGAATAATAATATCCAATGAATTTTCACACACAAATTTTACACCTTCAGCTGTTTGTAATAAAATCTGCCCATGATAATAAATCTTTAACAATACTCTATCATCCATTATGATGTACTCACAGAAAATACTCTCAAACAACAAATAGGATCTTCAAACAATAAACATGAAAGCTGCTGCCGAAACAATGAACAAGAAGAAGAAAGAACTAAAGAGGTTTCAGAAGAGAAATTTCAAAGCCTAACAAAAAATGGAGACTTCGGGTAATGGAGAGGTATATATAAAACCATAAATCGGACGGTCCGACCGCATGCCAACAGTAAACTTTTACTACGCCCTGAAATCGGACCGTCCGATTTCATCACTTTCAAATTCAGAATTTCTAGCATACAGCAAATTGGACCATCCGATTTGCGTTAACCTAAACAAAAATATCTCAACACCATGTAATCGGACGGTCCGATTACTATGCTCGAAATTTTCCCTCACCCACAAATCGGACCGTCCGATTTGTGCACCCCCTACTCTAACAAAGAAATCGGACGGTCCGATTACTAGCTCCTGCTCAGCTAACTGATGCCGTCACATTTTTGTATTATCTCTTCAAACCATCATAACGTTGAATAACACACCTTATCTTCAAGGATGTTTTTGTCAGTTTTATAATTAACTTTTAATGTTTTATATATATATACACACACAACATCCAACAGCACTAGTCGTTTTGGTTGGTTTGCACTAAAGTCCGTCCTCGACCAATAAGGAAAATAGAGTACTCTTACATGGTCACTTCTTAAAAATGGACAAGAGTCAAGTTGTGTATTCATCTAAATACAGTTTTGAAAATTGAATAAAATAAAATAAAATTTTAGCATGTATAGTGCTTTGATTAACTAAAGTTTATTATTAAAACACGTGTAATAATCGTAGGTAGTTAAGAAGAAGAAGGAGAAGTCACAGCAGGGTGCTGCCAACTAGAAAAGCGGTTGGAAATTTTAATTTAGAAGAATGTGATGTTGTAAGGGAGCTTGGTGATCTGAACTAGACCTAGTACAATGTATTCCTCGGAGTGCAATAGAAGGTGTTACATGGTTGCTGCAAAGGATGATGATGAGATGAGTAATCTGCGGTTCATAACAATTACTAACATATTTCTGACTTGTCCACTCGCAACTTGACACGTCTCATCTCACTATCTGATTGTGGTTTCACTCCAACAACCCCTGGTCTTAGATTGTTCCTGTTCCCCCAAATTCAAATTTTATATAATTATTTCGAAAGGCAATGAAATTTTTTATAAAAAAATATACTTTTTAACTTTTGATTTTTATTTTTATGATTGATTAGTTTTTTTGTCAATATTTTCTATCTGTATACTGTATTAATTGAATAAGTCTACATGACATGTTATACTATTAATTTATCTATTAAAAACTAATTAAGATTAATAAATTATTTTTTGTTAGGAGTTCCATTATCTTTTAAGAATAATTTTGATTAATTTTTATTTTTATTTTTTTTATTTTTTTAAATATATTAGCTAAACTTACTATGTAAAACTAAGAAATGTTAATAAATTTTAAATTATTTTTATTTATACAAATTAACTAAAAAATATATTAGTGATTAACGTGTCATATAAGTATATTTTGAAGAGAAATTATTGACAAATGAGCTAATCAATCTCATGAAGTTAAATATCAAGAATCGAAAAGAATTTTTTTTTGGGGCCTCGTAGTCCTTCGAATAAATTATCAGAGACCCGATTAGGTATTCACTCTTAATTATATCCGTTAATTTAGATAACTACTTAAAAAGACATACAATATAAAAGGTCACTATTTTTGTTAAGGCAATGTTATGTAATTGTATTTTTTTTTATTCATAGTATTTTTTAATTTGACAAATCAAGGACTAATTCATCGCAAATCTAAATTCTATATAAATGTATACTTGTAAAATTGCTTTATATTAAGAGTATATCAAAATTAAATTTATTATAAATTAAGAAAAAGAAATTAAATTATGCACTTAGAAAAATTTATCTAACAATAATACGCCATGTTTATGTCTTTTATTTCGAGGGTAATCGTAAAATATAATTAGCAAACCAATATAGGTAATAAAATTTGGAGAACTATAATGTTATCCCAATACTTCAGTTAAAAAAATCGGATTTTTTTTTTAAAAAAAAAGGTAGATATACTCCTATTTTGTCTAATTCTAAGATTCTTTTTTTTTTTTCATGTACAGCGAATGCACTTTTTTCTGATATTTTTTCCTTTTCATAGTTACCTAGCACAATAGGTTTTTTAAATTGAGTTCCTGGTGACATATCATTTTTTTTTAGAAAGAAACTATTATAACTGTTGATCTCTTTCTTTCTTAAGAAAGAATAAACTCAAGCTAATGGGGTTAATAAATTGGAACGTGCGTAAGCATATCTTTTTTAGACAAATCAATTAGGTATCTGATTCATCAGATGAGTAAATGTTTTGGCTTAAGTGCTTTTAG
>NC_029772.3:103016841-103021605 GCF_000817695.3 Arachis duranensis | reverse complement strand
GTATAAATAGTGTCATCTAAAATAACAGATATAATTATATAATTGTATAAAATACTTTACATGTATATCAAAATTAAACTTTTATATATATATATATAAATGAACAAACAACAATTAAATACTTGCTTGCTGGTCCAAATGGTTATACAAACTACCGAAAGTGGAAAATAATGCTAATATATTGGCCTACTAAAAACTCTTCGTTGCAAATTAATTATAGTTAGTTTACGTACATCCTTAATTATATTTATCTAGAGCTAAGACTAAAGAGTGAGCAGATCGACGACGCAGCAATCTGGCTTCAATGAAGTCTCCACCAAACATCAAGATGCTCTCAGCTGTTTGTTTGAAAAAGCTCTACTTTTTAATTTGGATGCCCAGCAACTCTTTATTTGCCTTTGAGATTGCTGCATGTTTTGTCCAACACAGGGATATGTTCTCCCTTACTAGGTTGCTAGCTAGGTGTTCAACTTTATTAGTGATATAATTATTTATATATTTTTTTAATTATTAATTTAAATTTTTAAAAGTAATTTTATGATATAATATTAAAATTTGTATAACTGTTCTAAAGTTTTTAATTTTTTTATTTTAATATATTTCATAATTGTGAGGTCTCATGTAGTCAATTTATTATATTTTTCAACTAGCTTCTTCTTTTTAATTTTGGTATAAATTTTAGAGCTAGTAATAAATAAGGTAAAATAGAATTATGAGTTAAAAAATAAAAATATCTCTAAAATTCAATTCTATATCTTATCTGTTAAAATTTCTTAATTCAAATTCTATTTGCATCCTAAAGACCTATATCCGATCCTACTTGATTTGATCCAAAAGAAACATTAAAAAAAAAACACAATTTCTAATCATACAATATTTAATAAACATACTAGTTAGTAATATAAAAATTATCAAATTAAGTCTATATTAAAATTAAAAGTAATAAATCATAATTAAATCTACGTTAAAATTATAAATAACACAAATATCAATTCATCACCAAGTTCTTATTAAAAAAATAGCACAAACAACAATAAAATGATTGGATTAGTAATTTGAAGAAATTATACAAAGGAGCATGGGTGTATTCAAACCTCACCATTCATAGTATATAAAATACACTAACATACCCTACTCGACTTATATTCATACCCTACTCGACTTGCGATTCAACTCGCTCCACCTTTAATGTTATTCAACCTCGTAGTAAGCTGTGTTATTATCAACCCTACTCATAGCGAATTAAATTGTCAATCCTACTCAAGCAGATTAAATCGGATTAAATATCTATAAATAGAATTAATTTTGTCAGCCCTAAATATAATTAATTATAGATTTTTGCAAACCACAAAATACCATTAAGTGAATCGCGTCGTATCAAATAATAAATTTAGGTAGGTGAATGTCGATCACTAGAAAATAGAATTATTTTAACATTTTATTTTTTAACATTATAATTAAATATCAAAATTAATATATATTTTTGATAAATATCATAAATATCAAATTTTTTATATTTTTTGACGAATAATTTGGCCGTAGAAAATTACTTTTCAATTTTAACATTCATTTGTTTTCAATTTACTCCACTATTTTTTTCTTTTTTGGGCTCTGTTAATTTTGACATCACACTGCTCTCAGTTTAGGATTATACTACTCATTCTTTATCTTCAAAATCTCAATTTATTCTTTAGTTTCAATATCACATCTCATTCTTTGTTAAAATTTTTTGTTGAGAATATTTTATAGTCAATAAGTTTCAAAATAAATAGTATTTTTGATAATTAATAAGTATCACAGAAAATATGTTCTCAAAATTTTCTAACAAATTATTTTTGACAGCCAATATTTATCAAAATAAGATTTAAATTTTTTTCACAATCACTTATATGTTAAAAATACTATTTTTGACAAAACTTTTATTAACATATTTTCATAGTTAAAATAGTGTCAAAATTTATTTTTTTGACAAATTTTAATTTTCTTTTACACATTATAACCCTAAAAAATAATCAATATTGTTGTAGTGGATCCTACGAAGATTAAGAATTAAACAAACAATAGTTAATTGATTATTCTAGTCAGACAATTAAAATTTGAGTTTTGAAAACTTTGAAACATAAACAACAATGAGTAACGTAAAGATAATATGATTGAAAGAGTTAAGACTTTGGAGATGTTAAAACTTCCGGATTAATATTTTTCACTTTTCACCTTAATCATGCAAAGATACTTCTATGGCAAATCATTAGTAATTAAACTTCAATCTCTTTGGTGATTTAGTTTCTCTTTAACCTAATTAATCGCTAATTCTTTAGTCAATTATTTAATAAAAGAGTTGAAGAATGCCCACTGATTTATAGAACCACACAATTCATAAGAATCTCCCTTAATTAATTTTATGTCACTTATCAATCCAGTTTCAAAACTTAAGAATGATGAGAATTATTTTTTAAGTTTAATTCAATTAATCAACTTTTTCAAAAAATTAAAAGAATTCAAATTAGAGAAGAATTATTTTTCAACATATTAAAACCCTTTTAAGATGAAGAACGAAAATCTTTTCTTAAGAAGTAATCAATTGTATAAACTAAAGGTAGAAAAGCTAATGTATTAAATCATGGAATTAACAGAACTCCTAACTTTAACCGATGAGAATTAAAAACTCATGTTCTTTAGAGAATCATTAAGAAATTAAAATGATAAATTTTATAAGAAGAGAAAATGAGAGAGGAGAGAGAGCCCCCTTCTCTGTCAATGATCTCACTTATTTATACTAAAATTTTTACTAATTCAAATTCTAAAACTAATCTTATCTTAACATTTAAATTTTAAAAATCTAAATAATATTTTTCTAATAAAAAATAAATTCAAATATAAATTAAATACACAAGACTTCATTGTTGAGGACGTAGGGACCACCCTGGGTGCAGGAACTGGCACCAAACTTGAAGTTGTGGCGTTTGGCGCCAAGGTTGCTTCGCGGACTGGTGCTAAACGCCAATGTCACGGCGTTTAGCGCCATGATGCCAGAGAGAAAGTATAGCTCATTATATATTGTTGGAAAGCTCTGGAAGTTGGCTTTCTAATGACATTAAAATCGCGTCATTTGGGCCTTTATCTCAGGTTATGCTCGTTAGAGTGTGAAGAGGTCAAGATTAACAGCATCCACGAATTCTCTTTACTTGTTTTCAATTTTTGGTTCCTCCTTGTACTTTTACTTTTTTTTTCCTAAAATTTTTCTACAAGAATCATGAAACCAAGAAAATTAAAGTATTAATATAGGATAGTCTTAATAATCATATAATTATCAAGCAAAAATTATGAATTTTCTATAAAAAAATGCCCAAAAAAATGCTTAAGATACTCATGCATCAATAACTATTTCGAATATTTTTCTGTTAAATTGACTATATAACACCTATTAATATTTGAAGTTATATTAAATTTTCTCGAAGAAACTAAAAATAATTTTTAGAAATTGTTCCTCTTAATTTCATTGACATAACAAAGGAAAACAAAACATGATGTGGAACACTTATAGTAACATTTGGGAGGTTCAACTTGAGTTTTATGGAAGATGTTCACATATGTCACTCTCTTTACTTGGAATATGGTATTTCAACTTTTACAGCCATTGAGATATATATTAAATAATACATGTGGTCAAGATTTAATGAATAAAAATATTGTACATATCAATCACAAAAGGTTTACACAAAGCTTGCAACAGATTTTTCTTTTTTTCAGTTTGGAATGGATGAAAATGTCCAATCTACCCAATTTGGACTGTTTCATCATAATATACAATGAGTCCATCTGTCAATGATTTATATGAATTATGTCAAGCCATTTTTTTCTAAGCCTTTTAACAGTAAAACTTTATTTTTTATTTTTTAAATTAACTCTTAAATACATATGTTATCATGAATTTTATAAAATTAAAAGTTTATTAAAAAATCGATGGAAAATAATGTTAGAATTAATTTTGCCCTTTTTTATTTCTCTAAAAAATTTTTAATTTGTGAAAAATCTTAAAATTTATTAGTTTATATATCATTTTCATATTTTACTAACAAAATAACAAAATATATATTAAAAATTTTAGTCATATTTTGCAATTTTATATATGAAAAATATGTAAAAATATTTTACTTAAATATTTCACTTCTATATAAGTGAAATATACACAAACTGAACCAAAAAAAAAAAATTTTTGAATCCTACTATAAAAAATTGTATTTTACGTTAAATGTATTTTTTATTTTTTATTTTTATCTGAACTATTTTTCAAACGTTACATTAAATAGTTTAAATTTGTTGTTTTTTGCACTTTAAATTAAATTAATTGAGTTACTCTTTTTACCTTATAAATCTCAACTATTCCTCGCAATTTTTATTAGTTATTAAGATTTTTTTACAAGTTTAAAACTATTTTCAATATATATCGTGTAATATAGGTTTTTTTTGTTTTTAGCATATAAGTTTATTCACTATAAATAAAGAGTCTATCTTAATTAAAGTATGTATTTAATATTAACAATTAAATAATATTCTTTTCATATATCATTTTGTTAATTTTTATCTTTTGAGACCAAATTGGTAATTTTTTTTAAAATTTTGATTTGATATATTCATAATTTGCTTTTACGAATTTTATTTTTTAAAAAGTAAAATTGTTAAATTCTCGAATTAACTTTTAAATTCTTACAAATCTACGAATTTAGATTAATAAAATAAATAAATTTAATAATTAGTAATTTA
>NC_029772.3:103004606-103015090 GCF_000817695.3 Arachis duranensis | reverse complement strand
AAAAAAAATTCAGTATTATTTTTTTATTAAAATATTCTATTATTAACAAATATTAATAATTATAATCATAAATAATAATCATATTGTGAGTCAATTTAATAATATTATTTATATGCGTATATTTTAATAAATAAGATACATTAAATTTTTTTCAATAAAAATTATTATTATTATTAATCTATCTAAATTATTAATATTTTTTAATAAATTTTAAAATATTTATTTCTCACCTTATTATCCATATCATAATGATAAAATTCACGTGAAATAATTACATAAATTGTTAAAATGTGTTTAATAGCTAATATAGGTATATATTCACAATATATAATTATATATATGAAAATATATGAAAAATATGTATGTATTTAGCAAATTTTTTTTTTGGCCACGCTACACTTTTTTTTTATCATCTAACACATTTTACGTTCATTTAGAGGGTTAATTTTGTCCTTTAAATTTTACTACACGACAAATTTGTCTAAGGCTACTTGTAAGTGCAAAGGAATATCATATTCCGCTATTTCGAGTGCCATACGCGATAATTTTCCTTTAATATAATTGGCTTCAGGTGTGTCCTATGTGATGGATTGGTGAAAAGAAAACTTAGAAACCTAACTAGCTACCTTTTTTATTATCATCATTTTTTATTTTTCTCCATTATTAGTACGCCCTATACTTAGCACCTAGTAATTGTGGTATACAACACAAGCCAAATTTAAAGAAAATTAAATTGAACATTTTGAGGTACAAACATAAAGTTAAAAACCATATATACTAATACTAGCAACGAAAACATGAAAAATATTTGGCATTTATTATTGGTTAAGCCAATTAAGCGTATGTATATTTTTGTGGCTGTAGAGAAGAGAAGATAGTAGTAGTAGAGTATAGTACACCAAAGAATACAGATATTATAAATAAAGAAGAGATAGAAGAAGAAAGCACCACTACTAATAAAAGCAGGAGGAAACCCTTTATTATTTCTACTTATATTTGTTGAATTGCACTACTACTACTACTATTGTTGTTTTATCCCTTTTGGTACCCCTAGCATAGAGGGCTTTTAAGAAAGGACTCTCTTCACTTAACCAATAGAGGAAAGAGAGGAGTTGAAGACATGGGAAGGGGTAAGGTTGAGTTGAAGAGGATAGAGAACAAGATCAATAGGCAAGTTACATTTGCAAAGAGGAGAAATGGTTTGCTCAAGAAGGCTTATGAACTCTCAGTTCTTTGTGATGCCGAAGTTGCCCTCATCATCTTCTCTAATCGCGGCAAACTCTACGAGTTTAGCAGCACTTCTAGGTATATATATACTTTCTAATTTTGTTTATACATATGTAATTCATTATTACTAGAATAGTTATCGATTTTTTGAAAATAAAAAAATAATTTTTTTTTTAAATTAAACAAAATCTTGAGATGTATCCCTTAATTATTTTTGGAATGTTTTAGTGTGTGCCTAAATGTTTGTGCATAAACTAAGTTGCAAAAGAATGTTCTTTTATCTACAAGTGTTTTTGTTTTGGTCATTTTTGTGCAAGATCTGTGTGTTCTTTTACTCAACTTAACTACTTGCTGTTTTTGAATATAATCAAGAACCAAAAACTATGTGTGAAGTGTGTTCAAGTTCCGATCTTTCCAGTTTTTTTTCACTTTTTTTTTCAAGAATTTAGATTTAAAAAAAATTGACAAATGAAATTGTTAGATATTTCTAGTTTTTACCCCTTTGATGAAGATCTGAAATCATTGAAAACTTTGCTTTATTTAAAGATGAGTCATGTTCTTGAAATAGCTAGGGTTACAAACATACTTTTCTGGACACCAGGTGTATGTAGTAATATAATGGTGTATGTTACAATAATTGATTTTTCTTCTTTCTTTCATATTTTTTCAAAAAAAATAAAAATAAAAATTTTGCTCAATAATGTATGTTCGCTGAATTTAAAGGTCAATCCTCTCATTTTGTTCTCCCAAGTTTATTAAACTTGTTTGGAAATTTTCTATTCATTCGGATAAAATCAGGAACTAATTAATTCATTATTTAACCCTTGACCTTAGCTTGAAAATAGTAATCCATCTGTTTTGATTTTAAGTTTTTTTTTTCTTTAAAAAACAAAACACTGCATCTAATAAGAGTTTGATTAATGGCTTTTTTTTCTTTCTCTCTTGTTCCTCTTCATTTTTTTTAAAAAAAATAATAAAAGAAAACCATATACTAAAATTCTATCATTTAGATCCTCTAAAACTTTTGGCCAGGTTAATCAAATTTTACAGAATATTTTTGTATTCAATTCCTTATTAAGATAAAAACCGGGAATTATAATTTATAACCCTCACAAAACCATCCGTTTTGAGTTTCTAACTTTTAGTGTGTTATTTTCTTAGTCAAGAAAAGTTTCACTAAATTAAATGTGATTATTATAAATAAATTATTTATTAATTAAGAATGGAGGGTTTACTGTTATGATTTTGGTGTCAGATAGATGGGATGTTTGATATGATAAAACCTGTTTTAGGTTTCTAAAGCTGCAAAAATTACCGGCAATCCTTTAAACCGTTGTTTAATAGTTGTATTTGGTTTTTCATATACAACTACTACTACCACCTTGTCCTCATCAGGTTTTGCAGTGAAGCACTACAGAGTACACAAGACTATTATGTGCAAAACTTCTATTTTTAAAATGTTGAGTTTGAATCTTATAAGTTTTTATTAAAAGAAAATTTTTTGATATAAGATAAATAAAAAAATATACAAATTAAAAATTGTATGATGATAATATTTTAATATTTATTTTTTACAAATAATTAAATTTAATGATTAATTTTCAAAACATAATTGACACATATTATAATCCAAGTCAATACATTGTTTTTACTTACTAGAATACTAGCAATTATTATTATTATTATTATTTGTCTTGATCTAATGAAGTCTATTTGTAAATGCAGTTGTCAGGGTGTTCGTTAAATACTCAGTTTTTGTTTATATTTACCTATTATCATCTTCGTATTGACCATTGGATCATTATAGGTTCTCTCTAAAACGTTACCTATGTTCGGTTAATTGGTGGTACCATAGAAGGTTGTTATTATTGTCAACTGTTAAAACTTAAAAAGTATACATAGGTTAAGTGCTAAACTTGCTTTCGTAGCTTAGTTCTTTAACTTTAATATGCCATTATTATAACAATAATCTTCACAGTCATGATCCCAAATATTGTTGCACCTCTAACTTAGACATATAAAATCTAGTTTTATATTTTCCGAAAAGATTAATATATAAAACATTTTTGTATACAACTATTTTATAAAAGGTTAGCATTGTTAAATAATTAAAAAATGTTATTTTAATTTTAGCATTATTATTTTTAAAATATCATAGCGAGATCGCAACATCCCTTAATTACCATCAGTCCATCATGTGGAAATATTGCCATAAATTAATTACACATTGATTGAAGCTTAGCTTTAGGTTGAGTTCACTTATTTAATTAAATGTTGATAAGGTTTAAGTAATGTTACCTATTTTAATCTTTTTATGAACTAAATCTAACTAAATTAAATAATAAAACTTATAATAATTTTAGCTATGGTTTTCATTCTGTGAGACCAACTTTATAACTAAAATAATTAGTTAAAAATAGTTAGAATTTATTTTATTTGACAATCACTAATTTTTATAATAATTAATGAATAATAAATAAAATAAATTATAATTTTTTTCTCTAATATTACCAATCAACATGTTAATGTGTCATATATATTTGTACACATTCACGTCAAAACTAAGTTTGTAAATTTATAAATTAGTAATTGTGTATTAGATAGACTAAGTGTGTGTATATATTGTGAATATATATTGACCAAAAGATTAAAGATAAACTGTTAAACTCTAGTTTATAGTAAAATTATTTATTTCAAAAATATAATTATTTATATATTTTTATTTATCTATAGTTTAAATGCTTAGGATAAATAATAATTTATGACATAATATTAAAATTTTTATATATAAGAGCCTTGTACAATTCTGGTTTAGTTTAAAAAATAGTTACAGGAATTCGACTATATTTTTATATTGGTTGTCAAAAACCTAACACAACCATCCTCCTTTATTATCTGGACTTAAGACCGATTATGTACCGCAAGTGTAACATAAACAGAGTTAGTTTAAAAAATAGTAATTTAAAAAAAAAGGTGGCATACAAAAGATAAGTTAGTGTCTAATATTTTATTTTTAAAAAAATAGTATGGTAAAGAAATTACATCATTCAAAAGACAAAAAGAGTAATTTGTTATTTTATTTATTAAAAATTAGTTTGTTTTTTGCTATTTGAAAATAATATAACTAAGTTTTAGAGTGATTTATGTGTCACAGCATGATGAGAACTCTGGAGAAGTATCACAAGTATAGTTACAGTGCTCTCGAGTCTGGTCGACCAATCAGTGACACGCAGGTAATCAACTACTTCCTCACAAACATTATTACATACATTTTGTTACAAACTTGTATGTGAAATTCTGATTTGTGATGAGTTGGGTGACAGACAAATTACGAGGATTATAAGAGACTAAAAGACAATGTAGAAGCTCTCCAACGTTCTCAGAGGTATAATATAAATAGGGTAATGTTAGGTAAATAAAAAAAAATGGCCAAAACTTGCTTTATTTAGCATTTATTAATTGTTACGATAATTAATGAATGCTAAAAAAACAAGTTATGGTTGTTTTTGACTTATTTTCTTTGATTATCAAACACCGTAACAACATTTAATAAATAAGGTCATATATATGTATGTGTTAATAATAATTATTATTAAAAAGGAACCTACTGGGGGAAGATCTTGCTCAAATGAATACAACTGAGCTGGACCAGCTTGAGAATCAACTTGAGGTAGCACTCAAGAATATTAGGTCAACTAAGGTATTCATCGTTCCAATTCTTTAATTGGACTAATGTCATCATAACATATTCACATTTAATAATTAAGCTTGCAATGCTGTTATGTTTAAATATATAGTTAGTAGACTTGAATTTCTTTTATTTACTGCTGGCTAGGTTGGATATCTAGTCTATCTTTAAAGTTTTGCAGGTATTTAATTTCCTGATTATTTTGGTTTCTTCTCTAAATAATTCTTTTCTATATTTTTTTAGACTCAGTTTATGCTTGACCAACTTACTGATCTTCAGAACCGGGTATGTGTTATTGGTTTAATTTCTCTTTTTTCTTAATATTAGACAAGTTATGTACTTGCAATAATACTCCTTTTTTATACACTTCCCACTTTTAAATATAAAAAAAAACTATAATTGAAAACATAAAAAATAAATGTATACTATTTTCTAAATAAAAAAGTCAATAGGTTAAGATATAACAAAAAATAGTGTAAGTATTACTTCTGAATGTTAGAGTTGCTTATAGGTGTCAAACAAGTTGGTTTGGTCCATTTAGGCCTGCTTGACTAATTATATTATGTATATGTGTCTCTAAAATGAAAGCTTAGTCCATTTATTTTTTATTTAAATAGGCAGTTTTTTATTAAAGAATAAAAAATGGGCTAAAATAACTTAAGATACTTTGGTTAAAATATGAGATATTTGGATTAAATTATTAAAAACATTATTAAAATATGAAAAAATAATTAAAGGAGTTAAACAAATAGGGTCATTCTATTTATTTTATGAGTTAATGAAGTTAAACTCGTTAAAAATTTAGATATTTAAAATGTAAAATAAATCAGTTCGACAAACTCAACTTATTTTAACCGTTATAAATTTAAGTCATAATTTATTGACACCTTTAATTTTACTGAGTGTGATGCAGGAAATGGCGCTTGTTGAAACAAATAATGTGCTAAGGAGTAAGGTAACACATTGATTTTAACAAACAAGAATATGATTAGGAAATGAGTAATGAGTAGTGTTATGACAGGTGGAAGCTAAGGTAGTGAATGTTATGTCATACATAGAATCATTCTGAATTATTTGTAACTGAAAGTGAAAGAGATAGATAGATAGATGAGAAGCTAAGGTAGTTGTCGGTTGATACTGATGAGAATTGAAAATGCATGATTCTGTTTAGATGAAACAGTTAGAAGAACTGAATAATCACTCATCAGAAGTGGCTTTGGAAGACGTGGGCCCCACCATTCACTACAACCGCTTTCCTTCTCAATCAGATCACCCATTTTTCCAACCTGTTCTAGGAGTTAATTCCAACTTGCAAATTGGGTATGTAAATTCTTCTCTCTCTCTCTCTCTATCAGAATTTTATCATGGTTATAACTTATAAAAACTGAATTCAATTCCCTAATTTGGCTCCATTAAGTGATAATTGCTTAGTAAATTAGCTCAGTTTAAGGTAAAATTTATTTATTAACGAACTGATTAAAAATTACAAAAAAATTGCCAAAAATTGAGTTAATAGATCAAATTGGTGCAGTTTTTAATAATTAATCAATTTAAAATAATAAATTATAAAATATTATATATTTTATATACAAATATATTATTTTATTATATTCCGGTTGAATTTCAATTAAATTTTTAAACAATAAAATCACTAGTTTCATTGGTTTAATAACTAATTTTTATTTTTTTGATTCTTGTTTTATCGGTTTGATTTTTATAACTCTAATGTTTACATATACTCGCTTAAAATTTAAGATAAATTATTCTTAAGTTTTCAAAAATTAGATTAATAAAATATTATTTTAATCGTTGTATGTCTTAATTTTATCTTTAATATTTAAAATATTTTATTTTTATCTTAAATATTTTTTTCCTCTAATCAAATTAATTTTTTTTAAAATACTATTTTCTTTCTATTTATTTTTTTTCTATTCTTCTATTAATTTCACTCTTTATTCACTGCAACTTCCACTATGACCAATATAATTACTATTTTTGTTAATTAAATGGGAAAAAAATAGTATTTTTTGAAAAAAAAATATTTTAATTTGATCAAATAACTAAAATAAGATGTTTGAAATAAATATAAGATATTTCAAATATTAAAAATGAAACTAACACTTAATTGATACATTAGAGACTAAAACAGTGATTTACCTACATTATATTATTATACAGGATATAATAAATTACTTTTGATTTGTTAAGTCCATGATTTTAAACTATGCATGGCTGTGAGAGAGAGTCCAATATAATATAGTAAGTGTTTACATTTCGGTCAAATTTCTTATCACCTAACTAACTTTTTAAATAATTTATTTTTTATAATATTTTTTTTATCAAAATGGGACTTATGTTAAAAAAAATTAACCTAAATACAAACTAACCAGGATAATACAATCTTTCTCTCGTCTTCGAAAAAGATGTTAGTTTTTTTTTCTTTTGGTATTGAGATGTTAGTTATTTCTCGAAAAGTTTATCCGAAAATGAAAAATTTTTAATGTTTAAACAAAAAATAAAAACCGGCCCAACATCTGAGTGTGCTTGTTGGGATGCTAGTGCTGTATAACCTGAAATTTAAGTGGAAAATTAATGTATATTTTTACAAATAAAAGATTTAGTACACATAATATTTTACAAAATAAATATTATCACTTTTAGTTTAATAATACCACCTTTTTTTTAAATTATATTAATATACAATAAAAAATTATAGATAGATTGATATTATTAAAAGAGGAGTGCTAGGGCGAGTAAGTTTTGTGATTTGTAACCATTAATTAACTATCATTGGTAATTTTAATGGTGTGAGATTACTCATTTTATTTTTACTAGTTAAATGCTAACCAGATTTTAATAAAACGGCTGATCCCCTACATTTTTTCCTTATTAAAAATATGAACAATGATATTATTCCCAACATTATATGAGTTTAATTGTAATTAAGAATAACTTATCGTTAAATTTATCCCCTTTTTTTTTTCTATATTATTACAGATACAATCAAAGCATTCATCATGATGTGAACGTTGGAGCTTCATCCTTAACTATGCAGGGATTCGTCTCTGGGTGGATGCTTTGACTACATTAATGGCTGGAGTTAATTGCATTCCACAAAGACCAAATGCAGTATTTAGGAATGGAATTAATGATTCTACCATATTTATCCTCAACTTATATATTTTTTTTTCCGTTTTTTGCNNATTATTAATTATTTACAAAATGTTTTAAATAAATGAAAATTGTTAGTATATATATCCTACCAAAATACGAGAATCCTAGAACGTTGTATAATTAATTGTATTATTTGAAGTTAACACTTGTAAGCTCGCTTTTTTAATGTTAATTAAGTTTTCTAAAGTTAAGATGCACCTTGCTTTCATTGATTTATATATTATTATAGATAATGTTTGGGAGATAATAACTAAAATTATTTATTTAATTTAATATTTATTATATATATATAATACTTTTTTTTGTTGACTTGGAGATAAAAAAAAAAAACATAAGTCAATTCACATGACAAAGGATTTATTTATATTACAAAAATGTTACTTATCCTTTAAAATTCAGTGTTTGTTAAGCTTTTTTTAAGAATTTAATTAATTTGAATATCTATTTTCACATACTACCGTGCACGGTACCACCAATGTTGTAAAATTTAAGGCCTAAGAATCTTTATGAAGATAAAAAGGTAGTGACGATATGATTTCATGAAGATATTATTGATATAGCCCAAGAATTGAAATCTGTGGATGTTACTAAGCTTGTGATGATAATGTTCCCTCAGTTGGGCTGACCATTGATTTTTCTCAAGCATCTGACACTTCATATCATAGAGGGATACATTATTTCTGATTTCCCTTCATCCTCGTAATTCTGCTAAATAATTCCATGATATTTTTTTTGAGATATTATAACAAGTCCCAGTTTAAAAATATCTTAAAGATATTATTTTCTCATGTTAGATTCATTACAATCAAGTTTTTTTCAAACAATTAGAATCAGTTAGTTATATCAGGAATGTATATCTAATATATTTTCAAATTTTTAAAAAATTGATATTGTTACATGTAGTATTTTTTAAAAATATCTTCTCCTAAATGTCTTTTCTTAATCCTTCAAAAGTAAATAGTAAAAAATTGCACTTTACAATTGAAAAATAAAAGAAAGAATTCATTCCTATGAATATGAGAAATGATGACATAAAATAACTTTTAGAATTTGTCCATACTATGCTTCAAAGAGTGTAATAATATTTTTTGAAAATTTTTATGTAGTTAATATATTAAAATTTAAGATTTCTAATAATTTTTTGTAAAATATTTTTTATGATATTCTTAACTAATATTTTTAAAAATTAATTTTAATTAATCGAATAGTCAATTCACTTGTTTATTTAAATAAGTGTCAAAAATTTGAAGATTATCTTGTATATATAAGAGTCTATAAGTTAGTAATATATCCTTAAATGAAGTTAATTAACTCTAGAAAGCAAATCTAAAAAATATCATAGAAAAAACAGCTAATATCTTTAAGACAGATATTAATAAATTCTATTATTTTTTGACCTTCTAACTCTGAAAAAGGTTGGCTAATCTTTTTAGATATGAAAAAAGATTATTGTGTGTAATTCATCCTAATAGTTAATTTGTGAGTTTTTCTTTGATATGAATTTAATTTTTTTAATTTTAAATAATAAATCGAATCCTCAAATTTAAAAATTAATAAAATTTGTAGCGAAATCGGAGAGTCAAATTAAATTTCTTAAGTTCACAAATCTAAGGATCCAATTTGTATTGAAATAATTTGTTTTTCATTCTGAAATAAATCAAAAAATCTGATTTGTATATTTAAAAAATTAATATTAAAATACAAATATGAGGATCAAATTTGTATGTTTAAAAAAATTTAAAATAAAAAATCTAGTCCTCAAATTTGTATGTTAAATAAAAAAAATAAAAATTACGAATCTAACCCTTAGATTTATACTCTGCATATAAAAAAAATACATCGAGTCTTCACATTATTTTTTTAGTCAATACAAGTATACAACACAGAACACATACCCACCCCACTTACATACTCTCTTTTTCATCAAAAGAAATTCAAACCTATGTGACATTTTTAAGAGGCAAATGTATTTACTATTGGGACAAAACACCATTGAAAACCTAACAGAAATTATTTTCTTTATGGAGGAACTGGTGGTGTATTGGTGGAATATTGGCCAAGAAGAAAAATTACTGATAGGTGGAGCTCACCCTCAACACGCCGGGGGCGTGGTGACTGAGCCGGAGACAGACGTGGCGGCACGCCCTCAACACGCCAGGGGCGTGCTGACTCACCACGCAGGGGGCGTGGTACTGGTGGCTTCGCG
The DNA here is from genome assembly GCF_000817695.3 of Arachis duranensis. Classification (NCBI taxonomy): domain Eukaryota; kingdom Viridiplantae; phylum Streptophyta; class Magnoliopsida; order Fabales; family Fabaceae; genus Arachis; species Arachis duranensis. The sequence goes on along the minus strand of NC_029772.3, from coordinate 103,004,795 downwards.
GAGTTTCGATGCTACACCACGCGGGGGCGTGTTGCAGGCCTGCCTGCATGCAGGGGACAGCCCCCCACCCCGGGAACCAACGCCAATGTTGAACTTCATGTATATATGCACTCCTCTTCGTGCTCTTCTTCTCCCATTTTATCATACACAAAAATAAGAGAGAAGGAAAGTGCTGAAGCGTGTTTCCAG